>NC_069510.1:73715475-73805475 GCF_027579735.1 Bombina bombina
TTAGCTAAAAGTATTAACCCAAACCTCTCTGGGATAAAGTGGAATAACTACAATTTACAGATTTATGTTACAGCAGAAGGAAGCAAAATAAATAGTTTTACTTTCAATAATGATATATTGTATACGTTGTTGAATTGCTGAATTTGATGATCACAATGTAAGCTCGGCTCATATATTTATATCTAGGTGGGCTTAAAGGGACAGTCTACTCCAAAATTGTTATTGTTTAAAAAGATAGATAATCCCTTTATTACCCATTCCCCAGTTTTGTACAGTGAACACAGTTACATTAATACACTTTTTACCTCTGTGATTACCTTGTATCTAAGCTTCTTCTGACAGCCCCCTGATCACATGACTTTTTTTTATATCTATTGACTTGCATTTTAGCCAATTACTCATAAATAACTCTAAGGTAGAGAGCACAATGTTATCTATATGGCTCACATGAATTGGCTATCTCCTGTTGTGAAAAGCTAATAATAAAGCATGTGATAAGAGGTTGTCTTTAGTGGCTTAGAAACAGGCAGAAATTTAGAGATTTAAATGTTATAAAGTACATTTATATATCAATGTTGGGGAATGGGTAGTAAAGGAATTATCTATCTTTTAAATAATAACAATTTTGGTGTTGACTGTCCCTTTAAGAGCAGCAATACTCTACTGGGAGCTAAATTCCTCTTGCCATTGGCTCGCTATATATGTGCTGGTAACTCCCTATACTGAATCTGACTTTAACTATGTGTTTATTCATTTTGCTGTTATATACAAGCAATAGTGCAATAATAAAATGCTCTAACATATTAGAGCATTTTCTTTTTGCTCTTTTATATCCCTTTAACTTTGCCTTTTATTAAAGGGACCGTGCTGCTGGTGACTGGTAGATATATGCAACTGATTGGCTGACGGTCTTTCTCCCGCTTACAGCTTCAATGCTTTCGGATGGGACTTCACCTATTTGTGTAACCCCTTTGCGGGTTAAACAAATGAGAGCATATCATGTTTTGCATCTTAATGTCCCTTTAAGTAAAGCAGTTTTACTTGTGTCTGTGGGAGGATGCTCTGCAGTTCTGCATATTACTGATCTAGCAATCTGGCTGCAAAGGTGTATACAGGAATGGACTGTGAAAGGGTTAACATCTAATAATATAGCAAATCCCACAATGGGGAGCAGTGAATGAGAAAGGGACATTAAATTACTTTTTTTTTGTTGGTTTCTGTATTAAGGAAATAATAATAAAGGGCAATGACTTTGAAAGAGTCTAGTGCCTGGGAAAATACAGCAGCAACACCACCATATGACAGTAGAGCGCCGTACCGCCCTGCATAATACAGGATTATCATGGGTTGGGGCTATAACCTGCTGCTCCCTCTACTGGGCAAATATTCCAGCTTCCCGAGAGAAACTGAGGACTGGTGTGGCTCCGCCCATTTTTTTTTTAAATTTTTTTTTTAATTCTATTGGGTCCATACTCAGAAGCAGCTGGCTTTGCTCTGACAGGGTTAGATACCTGTTATATTCCCTGTGGAAAAGGAATGGTGTGTGGGTTAAGCAGGAGTAAGAAGGCTGTATACACTCTGACCACGAGTAATGGTGACCTCTCTAACCTACCTCTGGTAGTGATTATGTCTAACCCCTGGTGATAATACTAGCATGCCTTCAGTTTTATACAATGAGCAGTGCTAATACCAGGGTAATGAACAGTGGCAGCCGCAGACTGCCAGCTAATGTGCTTGCCAACCCCAGGACCCCATACAATGATTGTAGTGCGTGTGTCTATCTGTATCCATAACTGTGTGTGTGTGTGTGTGTGTATCTGTATGTAAAAGTTTATGCTATGTAGTGTGTGTGTGTCTGCATGTATAAGTGTATGCTGCATGTATAAGTGTATGCTGCATGTATACGTGTATGCTATGTAATGTGTGTGTGTAATTGCATGTATAAGTGTATGCTGCATGTATAAGTGTATGCTATGTAATGTGTGTGTGTATCTGCATGTGTAAGTGTATGCTATGTAATCTGTGTGTGTATCTGCATGTATAAGTGTATACAATGTAGTGTGTGTGTACCTGCCTGTATAAGTGTATGCTATGTAGTGTGTGTGTATCTGCATGTATATGTGTATTCTATGTAGTGTGTGTGTATCTGCATGTGTAAGTGTATGCTATGTAGTGTGTGTATCTGCATGTATAAGTGTATGCTATGTAGTGTGTGTATCTGCATGTGTAAGTGTATGCTATGCAGTGTGTGTGTATCTGCATGTATATGTGTATTCTATGTAGTGTGTGTGTGTATCTGCATGTATAAGTGTATGCTATGTAGTGTGTGTGTGTGTGTCTGCATGTGTAAGTGTATGCTATGTAGTGTGTGTGTATCTGCATGTATAAGTGTATTCTATGTAGTGTGTGTGTATCTGCATGTGTAAGTGTATGCTATGTAGTGTGTGTATCTGCATGTATAAGTGTATGCTATGTAGTGTGTGTATCTGCATGTGTAAGTGTATGCTATGCAGTGTGTGTGTATCTGCATGTATATGTGTATTCTATGTAGTGTGTGTGTGTATCTGCATGTATAAGTGTATGCTATGTAGTGTGTGTGTGTGTGTCTGCATGTGTAAGTGTATGCTATGTAGTGTGTGTGTATCTGCATGTATAAGTGTATGCTATGTAGTGTGTGTGTGTGTGTGTATCTGCATGTATAGTTGTATGCTGTGTAGTGTGTATCTGTATGTATAAGTGTAAGCTATGTAGTGTGTGTGTATCTGCATGTGTAAGTGTATGCTATGTAGTGTGTGTGTATCTGCATGTGTAAGTGTATGCTATGTAGTGTGTGTGTATCTGCATGTATAAGTGTATGCTATGTAGTGTGTGTGTGTATCTGCATGTATATGTGTATTCTATGTAGTGTGTGTGTATCTGCATGTATAAGTGTATGCTATGTAGTGTGTGTGTATCTGTATGTGTAAGTGTATGCTATGTAGTGTGTGTGTATCTGCATGTATAAGTGTATGCTATGTAGTGTGTGTGTGTCTGCATGTGTAAGTGTATGCAATGTAGTGTGTGTGTGTCTGCATGTGTAAGTGTATGCTATGTAGTGTGTGTGTGTCTGCATGTGTAAGTGTATGCTATGTAGTGTGTGTGTATCTGTATGTAAAAGTTTATGCTATGTAGTGTGTGTGTGTCTGCATGTATAAGTGTATGCTGCATGTATAAGTGTATGCTGCATGTATACGTGTATGCTATGTAATGTGTGTGTGTAATTGCATGTATAAGTGTATGCTGCATGTATAAGTGTATGCTATGTAATGTGTGTGTGTATCTGCATGTGTAAGTGTATGCTATGTAATGTGTGTGTGTATCTGCATGTATAAGTGTATACAATGTAGTGTGTGTGTACCTGCCTGTATAAGTGTATGCTATGTAGTGTGTGTGTATCTGCATGTATATGTGTATTCTATGTAGTGTGTGTGTATCTGCATGTGTAAGTGTATGCTATGTAGTGTGTGTATCTGCATGTATAAGTGTATGCTATGTAGTGTGTGTATCTGCATGTGTAAGTGTATGCTATGCAGTGTGTGTGTATCTGCATGTATATGTGTATTCTATGTAGTGTGTGTGTGTATCTGCATGTATAAGTGTATGCTATGTAGTGTGTGTGTGTGTGTCTGCATGTGTAAGTGTATGCTATGTAGTGTGTGTGTATCTGCATGTATAAGTGTATGCTATGTAGTGTGTGTGTGTGTGTGTATCTGCATGTATAGTTGTATGCTGTGTAGTGTGTATCTGTATGTATAAGTGTAAGCTATGTAGTGTGTGTGTATCTGCATGTGTAAGTGTATGCTATGTAGTGTGTGTGTATCTGCATGTGTAAGTGTATGCTATGTAGTGTGTGTGTATCTGCATGTATAAGTGTATGCTATGTAGTGTGTGTGTGTATCTGCATGTATATGTGTATTCTATGTAGTGTGTGTGTATCTGCATGTATAAGTGTATGCTATGTAGTGTGTGTGTATCTGTATGTGTAAGTGTATGCTATGTAGTGTGTGTGTATCTGCATGTATAAGTGTATGCTATGTAGTGTGTGTGTGTCTGCATGTGTAAGTGTATGCAATGTAGTGTGTGTGTGTCTGCATGTGTAAGTGTATGCTATGTAGTGTGTGTGTGTCTGCATGTGTAAGTGTATGCTATGTAGTGTGTGTGTATCTGCATGTATAAGTGTATGCTATGTAGTGTGTGTGTATCTGCATGTGTAAGTGTAAGTGTATGCTATGTGGTGTGGTACTGTGCATTTTTGCTGACTTTAAAGGCCAGAATCTAGAATATTAATGGGGAATGCAGAGAGCAGTTTTAAAGAATTTATTATTAAATGTCCAATTAAGATAAAAATATTTAGCAATGTCTTTGCAAAGGCTAATTAAATACAGCACTCACATAGCCATACCAGTGGTTTGAGCTTGTGTTTGATTTGCTGCCTAAGTGTATTAAAATATATGACTTTATTAAGAATTGTATTTATATTACTTTGGTCTTACGATTTTTTTAAGCCCCGCCCACCACATTTCAATTTTTTTAGCAGTATTTCTACTGTGTGTTAAAAACACAGTACTGCAGGGATGATAGTCTTAAAATGACATGCGCTAACAAATTAGAGCATGTCATTTTTCAATTATAATGGCCCTTTAATTAAGAAGTAACCTGTAAATTCCAGTGGCAGGTGGTCTTAGCAGGATTACAAACCAATCCCACCCCTCTACTTACTACAGAAACACAATTTATATTAGTTGCTTTATAAAAAAAAGTGTATTAACCCCTTAACGACCAACGACGTATGGGGTACGTCCTGCAAAAAAATGCTGTTAATGACCAAGGACGTACCCCATACGTCGTTGGTCTTTGAAAGCAGTGGAAGCGATCCTGATAGCTTCCAGCTGCTTTCATGTTATTGCAGTGATGCCTCAATATTGAGGCATCCTGCAATAACTGTTTTTAGCCATCCGATGCAGAGAGAGCCACTCTGTGGCCCTCTCTGCATCGGCTACCGATGGCCGTTATGGTTGGTGGGTGGGAGCTCATCCAGGGAGGCGGGTGGGCAGTTATTGGTGGAGGAGGGGGGAGGGATCTAGTGCGGGTGCGTGCGCGTGCACGTGATGTCTATCAAAACAGCATCAATATGCTGTAGATCTGGAGGGTGGGAGAGAGGACTGGGGAGGGTGGGATTTTGAAATCAAGGCATCAGGGAGAGGGTGGGGGGTTGGATGTTGAGGTGGGGGGGGCAGCTACACTACAGAAATAAATAAAATATTTAAAAAAAAAAAATAAATACATTATTATTTTTCAAACTGGGTACTGGCAGACAGCTGCCAGTACCCAATATGGTGCCCAATAAAGGCAGAGGGGGGGGGGGGTTAAAGAGCTGTTTGAGGGGGGATGAGGGAGGTTGGGGGCTAAGGGGGGTCCTACACAGCAGAAGAATTTTTATTTTTTTATTTTTTTTAAACCTAAAACTTTTATTTTAGTACTGGCAGATTTTCTGCCAGTACTTAAAATGGCGGGGACAATTGTGGGGTGGGGGAGGGAAGTGAGTTGTTTGGGAGGGATCAGGGGGTGGGATGTGTCAGGTGGGAGGATGATCTCTACACTAAAGCTAAAATTAACCCTGCAAGCTCCCTACAAGCTACCTAATTAACTCCTTCACTGCTAGACATAATATACGTGTGATGCGCAGCGGCATTTAGCGACCTTCTAACTACCAAAAAGCAACGCCAAAGCCATATATGTCTGCTATTTCTGAACAAAGGGGATCCCAGAGAAGCATTTACAACAATTTCTGCCATAATTGCACAAGCTGTTTGTAAGTAATTTCAGTGAGAAACCTAAAATTGTGAAATATTTAAAGTTTTTTTTAATTTGATCGCATTTGGCGGTGAAATGGTGGCATGAAATATACCAAAATGGGCCTAGATCAATACTTGGGGTTGTTTACTACACTACACTAAAGCTAAAATTAACCCTACAAGCTCCCTACATGCTCCCTAATTAACCCCTTCACTGCTGCGCATAATACACGTGTGGTGCGCAGTGGCATTTAGCGGCCTTCTAATTACCAAAAAGCAACGTAAAAGCCATATAAGTCTGCTATTTCTGAACAAAGGGGATCCCAGAGAAGAATTTACAACCATTTGTGCCATAATTGCAGAAGCTGTTTGTAAATAATTTCAGTGAGAAACCTAAAATTGTGAAAAAATTTGTGAAAAAGTGAACATTTTTTTTTATTTGATCGCATTTGGCGGTGAAATGGTGGCATGAAATATACCAAAATGGGCCTAGATCAATACTTTGGGATGTCTTCTAAAAATAAATATATACATGTTATAGTATAGTCAGGGATTCCTGAAAGATATCAGTGTCCCAATGTAACTAGCGCTAATTTTGAAAAAAAGTGGTTTGGAAATAGCAAAGTGCTACTTGTACTTATTGCCCTATAAGTTGCAAAAAAAGCAAAGAACATGTAAACATTGGGTATTTCTAAACTCAGGACAAAATTTAGAAACTATTTAGCATGAGTGTTTTTTGGTGATTGTAGATGTGTAACAGATTTTGGGGGTCAAAGTTTGAAAAAATTGTTTTTTTTCCTCATATTTTATAATTTTTTTATAGTAAAGTATAAGATATGATGAAAATAATGGTATCTTTAGAAAGTCCATTTAGTGGCGAGAAAAACGGTATATAATATGTGTGGGTACAGTAAATGAGTAAGAGGAAAATTACAGCTAAACACAAACACCGCAGAAATGTAAAAATAGCCTTGGTCCCAAACGGACAGAAAATGGAAAAGTGCTGTGGTCATTAAGGGGTTAAATAAGATTGTGCACATAGTTAAATTATCAGATATTAAAATTGATTGGTTGTTGAGGGGATGATGTTTGGTAACTGGATGTTGACATCTCAATGCATTTGTGATCCTCTTCTTGGGGGTATGAGAATAGGTGTTAGTGAAAATGTTTTTTAGTGTGTGGGGGAATTTAAAATGCCTTGAATATTATTATATGAGCGGCAATATATGCATCAAAAGATAATTGATGGTTCTACATATGTGTTGCACATCATTTTAAAGATTATGGGCCCTATTTAACAAGTTCTGTCGGACCTGATCCGACAGTGCGGATCAGGTCCGCCACACCTCGCTGAATACGGAGAGCAATACGCTCTCCGTATTCAGCATTGCACATAGCATAGCATTGTCTTTAGACCACTCGCCAGAAACACGGGGCATCAAGCTCCATTCGGAGATTGATAGATAGGCCCCATTGCCTCATTGGTTACAAAAGGATTACTCAGGTGGGTGCTTATACTTAAATATATGGAGTAAAATTCCAGGGGGGGCATTGCCCACTCTTGCCCACACACCCTCCAGAAACCTATGAGCAGTGTTCTCTCTAAGATCACATTTTGTGAGCGGCCCAGCAGTGAAACAGTTAATAAGGAAACTATACCTTGTGGTCTGAATTGTGTAGTGTTTGCTAACTGCAGGGTGTGGTTATCTAATTAACTGTTTCACTGCTGGGCCGCTCACAAAATGTGGTCTTAGAGGTAACACTACCCATGAGTATCTGTATTTTTATCCATCTCACTAGTGTTCTGCAGAAGAAGGATTCAGACGTGAGCACAAGAAGACAGGTCATGGGGCCAAATCTGGTGAAGAGAGACTCTGACATTTATGAATGGAGGCTCCTGAGTCTGGGAGTGATTATTGCTATAGGTTGTCATGTGTCTGTGAAGAGGTAGATAAGGGGTGAAACTCTCAGTACTCAAGACATCACCATAAGATGCTGCTGTGTGATTGATCACAGTTCAGTATTGAGGCAATTGGTGTGCCAGCTTATTAAGAATTTATGAAGATTTTTGGCAAGTTAGGACATTCTTGAATCCTGCTTGACAAGATATTTCAGGAATCTATAGTCAGGTGTTTGGACTCTACTCTCAAATATTAGAGCTGACCAGTCAACACAGTAGATTTGCATAATCAACAAATGCAAGATAACAAGACAATACAATAGCATTTACTCTGAATTTCAAATAAGTAGTAGATTTTTTTTCTAACAAATTTCAAAGTTATGTACATTTCCACTCCCCCTGTACCATGTGATAGCAATCAGCCAATCACAAATGCATATACGTATAGTCAGTGAATTCTTGCACATGCTCAGTAGAAGCTGGTGATTCAAAAAGTGTATATATAAAAAAATGTACACATTTTTTTAATGGAAGTAAATTGAGAAGTTGTTTAAAATTACATGCTGTATCTGAATCATGAAAAATTAATTTGACCTGAGTGTCCTTTTAAGCCAACTCCTTGTGTTTCTAACAGGAGGCAAACTGACATTCTTCTATGTAAACTGAAGGTAGGTATGAAGGGCTGTAAGAAGCCATAGTAGATCTCCTATTAAGGAAATGTCTAAGTTCACAATTTGCATAAAACAACCCCCCCCCCCGCAAATGTCAAAACAAAACACCTCTTAATGTTAAGAAACAAACATGGACTTTGCCAGTTTGCAGATCTTTTAGGACACAATTCTGAGACGAATGAAATGATTTGAACTTTTTCTTGATGGGTAATATCTCTGTATAAATTGTCAGAATAATTAAGGCTTGGCCTAAACATTATTATTATTATTATTTTTATTATTATTATTAGGATTATGATATATTACTGGTATCTTTTAATTTCTAAAGCACATAGGTGTAGATAAGTTAGTTAAATTAGATATACAGAAATAAAATATAAGGATGATAAGGGCCCTGCTCAAAGGACGTCTACAAATCTGAATAACATATTTAAATATACAATAAGTGGAAGTAGAACAAACTGGCAGTTCAAGAAACAACATTTTGTGCTCAAACACTTTTCTTGCAAATCTCCATGCAAGGGCCAGAAAACAGGCAAGGATTGTGTCAAAGGGGCAGGTGTTCCATGTACGAAGTCAAGGTCAGTGGAGTCTTAGTCACAGGCATTCCATGGGGGCAGCTGGGTGGTTTAGGGTGTGGTCAGGCTGTTCTTGTGGATAACTGCCCCCCAGGACAGTAGCAACCCTGCAACTAGGTTAAACCCATAGTTAAAGGGACAGTTTACTAAAAAATGTTCTGATCTTTTATTTGTTCCCAATGATCCACTTTACCTGCTGGGGTGTATTGCATTGTTTTCAAGTATTTCCATTGCCCTTATATTGGCATTTGAAATAGTTAATTTAGCCTGTGTTATCCCCACCTATCCGGAAAGTTTTTGGCCTTAAGGCCAAGCTGTGTAAACACAGCCAGTAGAAGAAATTACACTCCCAGTGGGGTATAGAAGAGATAAGGTAATCAAATGTTAATTTTCCAGTGTTCTCTCCAAGTATTGGTGATTGGTTTGTGGACAGATATAAGATAAAGAAGCAGGTCTATGTACACAATGTGATAAAGAAATGAGATCTGATTACAGATATAAGATAAAGAAGCAGGTATATTTACACAATGTAATAAAGTAATGAGATCAGATTATATCTACAAGCTTAACCCATTTTATTAGGTTGTAGTTTCAAAACACAAAATCAGCTAATTCATGTACACAAATAAGCCTTAAAAAGCAAATCTCATACATTTTATACTCTGCAGTTGGTAAAAAAAAGTAATTGGAAACACATTAAGGGAAAAACTATTTTATAGTATACTGCCCCTTTAAAGTACCACAAAGCCACAAAGAATTGCTTGTTCCAAGCAGACATGGTAGCAGACATGGTCTCTGACCCTATTAGCAGTGGTAGTCACATGACTCATCTGATTGGATCAGCAGCAGTTTGTTTACCCTGCAAAGGAGTTAAACACATAACATTCCAGGGTCGCTAGTGTTAAAATGTCAAACTCTGAATAGCTAGCAAATTTTTGCAATATAATGGCCCATTAAGCAGACATACAGTTTTAAAGTCACATTAATGAGACATAAAAGAGAGGTCATAAAATGCTCTAATTCATTTTAGCATTTTATTAATGTGATGGTAAATCATAACATTTTTGAAACTCTAAAATTTACCAGTGCAAAAAATAAAGGGGACTTTCAGTCATGAAGTATAAAATACTTCATGCTGCTAACCACATCGTTAGAGGATGTCAGCTACTTTGGAATAAACTGCGACATAGTACCCAGTTCGCCCCCCACCCTTCTCCCATCCAACCCATAATCCACCTACTTCAGACCCCCCCTAATTTTAGACTGAATTTATGGAAACAGATAGAAATAAAGACAGTTGGAGACTTCTATGCCGGTGATCGCCTCCTCACACAGGGCGAGATGATAGCCAGATATGAGATTCCACAACACCTAGAATTTGAATTCATGATACTACGATCCTTACTGAAGGCATGGGGGTTTCTGGGAGACTCACCTCGAGCCCCTACGGCCTGGGAGTTGAGATGGAAAATGGGCCTCCAAATTTATAAACCTCTTACAGCGCATTATAGATGCCTAATAGTACCTACTGCGCTAGTGAAGATGAGACACATGCTCTCCTGGGAGACAGACTATACTACTCAGAAATGGACAGTAGCTATCACTAGGACCAAAGCGGCTTTGCACTGCACTACGATGTATGAACTTTACTTTAAAATGATTACTAGGTGGCATCTGGTCCCGACCAAGCTTCAAACTCTCTACCCTACTCACTCTCCCTCCTGTTGGAGAGACTGTGGAGGTCTGGGCACCCCATTACACACATGGTGGTCCTGCCCTAGACTTAAGCCACTCTGGAGCAAGCTCCGTGCGGTATGTAAAGCAATGGATCTCCCAGAGATCTTTGACCCTGCACTGGCTCTCCTACACCTAAATTGAGAGAAAATACCCCCACATAAGAGACCTCTCTTAATATATATGCTCACCTCAGTTAAAATGACAATTGCTAGGAATTGGAAAAAGGTACACCCCCCCGAGATGGCAAAGTGTTGTTGAATATCTAAACTATGTGAAGTCCATGGAAGATTTTGTGTATAGAGTTAGACGCCAATCAGACACCTTTAGCCTCATTTGGGAACCCTGGGAGACCTACCTACATTTAAATAACTCCCAATCTGTGAGACCCCCGAGATGAATATTAAAGAGAAGGTACTAGACGCCCAGGGCATCAGACACTGTATTCCCCCCCCCCCCCGACCACTGATGAACCCCCCCCTCTCCCCCTCTGACCATTCTGATTACCTTAATACAAGAACCCCCTTTCTTCCCTAATAGGAGTACTTCAGTTCAGTAGGGAAAAATGATGATTAAAACGTGCAGTGGGACTGACCGCGTACCTGTGGTGAGCCCTGCCAGTTTACTCATAGATTATTTCCTATTTCAACATGTAGTATCCTGACCATCAAGGAACTACTAGCATTACTATTGCACACTAGGTTAGGCGGACTACGCCATACCTACCAAACTTTCTACAGATTACGACTCTAACTAACCGTAGACACAACCATATACCCTGCAGGTTGATGATAAGACAAAGTTATTTAATATCACTGTTTCTCTACACCAATGTGGTGTGTGGTCTCTGTGTTTATTCAACTTTTGCAATGTTTGAAATAATAGTTGTAATGTCTTACGATTTAAATAAAAATAAAAATTATATTTAAAAAAAAAAAATACTTCATGCTGAAAGTTCCTCAGGCAGTACACGACAGAACGCTATTTTTCAATGAGGTGATCTTAGCTAATAGCGTGCTAGCTATCCAGCATAATGCCAAACGGGCCGCACGGCTATTGGCTAAGATGTGGAAACGTCACCTCATTAAAAAAATAACATTCTGCTGCGGGCGGCCTGAGGCACTGAGCGCGCTGAACGCTACAGGCAAATAAAGGAACTTTCAGCATGAAGTATTATATACTTCATGACTTAAAGTCCCCTTTATTTTTTGCACTGGTAAATCCTTAGCATTTCACAAACTCTAGAATTTACCATCACTTAAATGCACTTTTGCTTATAAATAACTGTGTGTTAACCTATGCAAAGGGGTTAAACACATAGTTGCCCCTACAACTGTGAGCACCCCTGATTTTACCACCAGCACTCTGCTCAGACCCCCCTACTCCAACCAGCCACTGTACACCCTAACCCCGCTACTGACACACTTGGCCCACACCTCCCTTTGAGGACCAACCCATAAAACGGGTGGACGCCGAAGAAAGTCCCCCTTTGTATGTCATTTCTGGAGACACCACTGCTCCAGAGCTACCACTGCTCCAGAGCTGAACATAGCTGGTGATCCCCTTTATGCGGGATAACACATCATTTGCAAGGAACATTAAAGGAATAGTCTGGTCAAAATTAAACTTTCATAATTGAGATAGAGCAGGCAATTTTAAGCAACTTCCTAATTTACTCCTATTATCAAATTTTCTTCGTTCTCTTGCTATCTTTATTTGAAAAAACAGGAATGTAAGCATAGGAGCCGGTCCATTTTTGGTTCATCACCTGGGTAGCACTTTCTGATTGGTGTCTAAATGTAGCCACCAATCCAGCAAGCGCTACCCAGATGTTGAACCAAAAATGGGCCGGCTCCTAAGCTTACATTCAAATAAAAATACCAAGAGAACAAAGAAAAATTGATAATAGGAGTAAATTAGAAAGTTGCTTAAAATTGCCTGCTCTATCTGAATCATGAAAGTTTAATTTTGACCAGACTCTTCTTTTAATGCAAAAATAACTTTTTCTAACAAATGAGTGCATATTATTTTTTTCACTTGCCCTTTTATAGTGTTATCTTCTCTTGCGCTAAGCCTAAATACAGTGGGCTTGATTTGTAAATGCTCATTAGGCTGCAGAGGATCAAAATCATGTTTGAAACCCATTTAGCATCACTTCACCTATATTTTCCAACGTTTCCTTAGAGGGGGCATCCCTGCTATTAACATCAATAACTGTGTTAAATGTTCCAATACATGATATCTCGCACATCAAATGTAAACTGCTATCAACCTGGAAAAGCAATAATTACACCTGCAACACTTAGAAAAATGATTTTTAAACTGGTTATGTAAATTAGTGTGGCCAGATCTGAGAAAAAAAGACACTTCATTCACAACACACTCAAAGGCAAAGGATGCATGATTAGATGTCTAGATAGCTCAGATTTGTCTCTCCACTTATTGTTACTCAGCCATTCTCTCTACCCACTTCTTCTGTTGCTCAGCTCTGTCTCTCCACTTCTACTGCTCAGCTCTGTCTCTCCACTTCTTCTGTTGCTCAGCTCTGTCTCTCCACTTCTTCTTTCTGCTACTCAGCTCTGTCTCTCCACTTCTTCTACTGCTCAGCTCTGTCTCTCCACTTCTTCTTCTGCTACTCAGCTCTGTCTCTTCCCTTCTTCTGCTACTCAGCTCTGTCTCTCCGCTTCTTCTACTGCTCAGCTCTGTCTCTCCACTTCTTCTGCTACTCAGCTCTGTCTCTCCACTTCTTCTGCTGCACAGCTCTGTCTCTCCACTTCTTCTTCTGCTACTCAGCTCTGTCTCTTCCCTTCTTCTGCTACTCAGCTCCGTCTCTCCACTTCTTCTACTGCTCAGCTCTGTCTCTCCACTTCTTCTTCTGCTACTCAGCTCTGTCTCTTCCCTTCTTCTGCTACTCAGCTCCGTCTCTCCACTTCTTCTACTGCTCAGCTCTGTCTCTCCACTTCTTCTTCTGCTACTCAGCTCTGTCTCTTCCCTTCTTCTGCTACTCAGCTCCGTCTCTTCACTTCTTCTACTACTCAGCTCCGTCTCTTCACTTCTTCTACTGCTCAGCTCTGTCTCTCCACTTCTTCTGCTACTCAGCTCTGTCTCTTCCCTTCTTCTGCTACTCAGCTCTGTCTCTTCCCTTCTTCTGCTACTCAGCTCTGTCTCTCCACATCTTCTGCTACTCAGCTCTGTCTCTCCACTTCTTCTGCTGCTCAGCTCTGGCTCTCCACTTCTTCTACTGCTGCTCAGCTCTGTCTCTCCACTTCTTCTGCTACTCAGCTCTATCTCTCCACTTCTTCTACTGCTGCTCAGCTCTGTCTCTCCACTTCTTCTGCTACTCAGCTCTGTCTCTCCACTTCTTCTGCTACTCAGCTCTATCTCTCCACTTCTTCTACTGCTGCTCAGCTCTGTCTCTCCACTTCTTCTACTGCTGCTCAGCTCTGTCTCTCCACTGCTTCTGCTACTCAGCTCTGATTCTCCACTTCTTCTGCTACTCAGCTCTGTCTCTCCACTGCTTCTGCTACTCAGCTCTGTCTCTCCACTTCTTCTGCTACTCAGCTCTGTCTCTCCACTTCTACTGCTGCTCAGCTCTGTCTCTCCACTGCTTCTGCTACTCAGCTCTGTCTCTCCACTTCTACTCAGCTCTGTCTCTCCACTTCTTCTACTGCTGCTCAGCTCTGTCTCTCCACTTCTTCTGCTACTCAGCTCTGTCTCTCCACTTCTTCTACTGCTGCTCAGCTCTGTCTCTCCACTGCTTCTGCTACTCAGCTCTGTCTCTTCCCTTCTTCTGCTACTCAGCTCTGTCTCTCCGCTTCTTCTACTGCTCAGCTCTGTCTCTCCACTTCTTCTGCTACTCAGCTCTGTCTCTTCACTTCTTCTACTGCTCAGCTCTGTCTCTCCACTTCTTCTGCTACTCAGCTCTGTCTCTTCCCTTCTTCTGCTACTCAGCTCTGTCTCTTCCCTTCTTCTGCTACTCAGCTCTGTCTCTCCACTTCTTCTGCTACTCAGCTTTCTCTCTCCACTTCTTCTACTGCTGCTCAGCTCTGTCTCTCCACATCTTCTGCTACTCAGCTCTGTCTCTCCACTTCTTCTGCTGCTCAGCTCTGTCTCTCCACTTCTTCTACTGCTGCTCAGCTCTGTCTCTCCACTTCTTCTACTGCTTCTCAACTCTGTATCTTCACTTCTTCTGCTACTCAGCTCTGTCTCTCCACTTCTTCTACTGCTGCTCAGCTCTATCTCTCCACTTTTTCTACTGCTGCTCAGCTCTGTCTCTCCACTTCTTCTGCTGCTGCTCAGCTCTGACTCTCCACTTTTTCTGCTACTCAGCTCTATCTCTCAACTTCTTCTACTACTACTCAGCTCTGTCTCTCCACTTCTTCTACTGCTGCTCAGCTCTGTCTCTCCACTTCTTCTGCTACTCAGCTCTGTCTCTCCACTTCTATTGCTACTCAGCTCTGTCTCTCCTCTTCTTCTACTGCTCAGCTCTGTCTCTCCACTTCTTCTGCTACTCAGCTCTGTCTCTCCACTTCTTCTGCTACTCAGCTCTATCTCTCCAATTCTGCTGCTCAGCTCTGTCTCTCCACTGCTTCTGCTACTCAGTTCTGTCTCTCCACTTCTTCTACTGCTGCTCAACTCTGTCTCTTCACTTTTTCTTCTGCTACTCAGCTTTGTATCTCCACTTCTTCTACTGCTGCTCAGCTTAGTCTCTCCACTGCTTCTGCTACTCAGCTCTGTCTCTCCACTTCTACTGCTGCTGCTCAGCTCTGTCTCTCCACTTCTTCTGCTACTCAGCTCTATCTCTCCACTTCTTCTACTGCTGCTCAGCTCTGTCTCTCCACTTCTTCTGCTGCTGCTCAGCTCTGACTCTCCACTTTTTCTGCTACTCAGCTCTATCTCTCAACTTCTTCTACTACTACTCAGCTCTGTCTCTCCACTTCTTCTACTGCTGCTCAGCTCTGTCTCTCCACTTCTTCTGCTACTCAGCTCTATCTCTCCACTTCTTCTACTGCTGCTCAGCTCTGTCTCTCCACTTCTTCTGCTGCTGCTGCTCAGCTCTGACTCTCCACTTTTTCTGCTACTCAGCTCTATCTCTCAACTTCTTCTACTACTACTCAGCTCTGTCTCTCCACTTCTTCTACTGCTGCTCAGCTCTGTCTCTCCACTTCTTCTGCTACTCAGCTCTGTCTCTCCACTTCTATTGCTGCTCAGCTCTGTCTCTCCACTGCTTCTGCTACTCAGCTCTGTCTCTCCTCTTCTTCTACTGCTCAGCTCTGTCTCTCCTCTTCTTCTACTGCTCAGCTCTGTCTCTCCACTTCTTCTGCTACTCAGCTCTGTCTCTCCACTTCTTCTGCTACTCAGCTCTATCTCTCCAATTCTGCTGCTCAGCTCTGTCTCTCCACTGCTTCTGCTACTCAGTTCTGTCTCTCCACTTCTTCTACTGCTGCTCAACTCTGTCTCTTCACTTTTTCTTCTGCTACTCAGCTTTGTATCTCCACTTCTTCTACTGCTGCTCAGCTTAGTCTCTCCACTGCTTCTGCTACTCAGCTCTGTCTCTCCACTGCTTCTGCTACTCAGCTCTGTCTCTCCACTTCTACTGCTGCTGCTCAGCTCTGTCTCTCCACTTCTTCTGCTACTCAGCTCTATCTCTCCACTTCTTCTACTGCTACTCAGCTCTGTCTCTCCACTTCTTCTACTGCTGCTCAGCTCTGTCTCTCCACTTCTTCTACTGCTGTTCAGCTCTGTCTCTCCACTGCTTCTGCTTCTCAGCTCTGTCTCTCCACTGCTTCCACTGCTGCTCAGCTCTGTCTCTCCACTTCTACTGCTCAGCTCTGTCTCTCCACTTCTTCTGCTACTCAGCTCTGTCTCTCCACTTGTTCTGCTACTCAGCTCTATCTCTCCAATTCTGCTGCTCAGCTCTGTCTCTCCACTTGTTCTGCTACTCAGCTCTATCTCTCCACTTCTTCTACTGCTGCTCAGCTCTGTCTCTCCACTTCTTCTGCTGCTCAGCTCTGTCTCTCCACTTCTTCTACTGCTCAGCTCTGTCTCTCCACTTCTTCTGCTACTCAGCTCTGTCTCTCCACTTCTTCTGCTACTCAGCTCTATCTCTCCAATTCTGCTTCTCAGCTCTGTCTCTCCACTGCTTCTGCTACTCAGCTCTTTCTCTCCACTTCTTCTACTGCTGCTCAACTCTGTCTCTTCACTTCTTCTTCTGCTACTCAGCTCTGTATCTCCACTTCTTCTACTGCTGCTCAGCTTAGTCTCTCCACTGCTACTGCTGCTCAGCTTAGTCTCTCCACTGCTTCTGCTACTCAGCTCTGTCTCTCCACTGCTTCTGCTACTCAGCTCTGTCTCTCCACTTCTACTGCTGCTGCTCAGCTCTGTCTCTCCACTTCTTCTGCTACTCAGCCCTGTCTCTCCACTTCTACTGCTGCTGCTCAGCTCTGTCTCTCCACTTCTTCTGCTACTCAGCTCTATCTCTCCACTTCTTCTACTGCTACTCAGCTCTGTCTCTCCACTTCTTCTACTGCTGCTCAGCTCTGTCTCTCCACTTCTTCTACTGCTGTTCAGCTCTGTCTCTCCACTGCTTCTGCTTCTCAGCTCTGTCTCTCCACTGCTTCCACTGCTGCTCAGCTCTGTCTCTCCACTTCTACTGCTCAGCTCTGTCTCTCCACTTCTTCTGCTACTCAGCTCTGTCTCTCCACTTGTTCTGCTACTCAGCTCTATCTCTCCAATTCTGCTGCTCAGCTCTGTCTCTCCACTGCTTCTGCTACTCAGCTCTATCTCTCCACTTCTTCTTCTACTGCTGCTCAGCTCTGTCTCTCCACTTCTTCTGCTACTCAGCTCTGTCTCTCCACTTCTTCTACTGCTCAGCTCTGTCTCTCCACTTCTGCTACTGCTGTTCAGCTCTGTCTCTCCACTGCTTCTGCTTCTCAGCTCTGTCTCTCCACTGCTTCCACTGCTGCTCAGCTCTGTCTCTCCACTTCTACTGCTCAGCTCTGTCTCTCCACTTCTTCTGCTACTCAGCTCTGTCTCTCCACTTGTTCTGCTACTCAGCTCTATCTCTCCAATTCTGCTGCTCAGCTCTGTCTCTCCACTGCTTCTGCTACTCAGCTCTATCTCTCCACTTCTTCTACTGCTGCTCAGCTCTGTCTCTCCACTTCTTCTGCTACTCAGCTCTGTCTCTCCACTTCTTCTACTGCTGCTCAGCTCTGTCTCTCCACTTTTTCCGCTGCTCAGCTCTGTCTCTCCACTTCTTCTGCTGCTCAGATCTGTCTCTTCACTTTTTCTGATCTCAGCTCTGCATCTCCACTTCTTCTGCTACTCAGCTCTGCCTCTCCACTTCTTCTGCTACTCAGCTCTGCCTCTCCACTTCTTCTGCTACTCAGCTCTGTCTCTCCATTTCTTCTGAGCTCAGCTCTGTCTCTCCACTTCTTCTGCAGCTCAGCTCTGTCTCTCTACTTCTTCTGCTGCTCAGCTCTGTGTCTCCACTTCTTCTGAGCTCAGCTCTGTCTCTTCCCTTCTTCTGCTACTCAGCTTTGTCTCTTCCCTTCTTCTGCTACTCAGCTCTGTCTCTTCCCTTCTTCTGCTACTCAGCTCTGTCTCTCCACTTCTTCTGAGCTCATCTCTGTCTCTCCACTTCTTCTGCTGCTCAGCTCTGTCTCTCTACTTCTGCTGCTCAGCTCTGTCTCTCCACTTCTTCTTCTGCTCAGCTCTGTCTCTCCACTTCTTCTGCTGCTCAGCTCTGTCTCTCTACTTCTGCTTCTCAGCTCTGTCTCTCCACTTCTACTGCTGCTCAGCTCTGTCTCTCAACTTCTGCTGCTGCTCAGCTCTGTCTCTCTAATTATTTTGTTGCTCAGCTCTGTGTCTCTTATTCTTCTGCTGCTCAGCTCTGTCTCTCTAATTCTTCTACTACTCAGCTCTATCTCTGCACTTCTGCTACTCAGCTCTGTCTCTCCACTTCTTCTACTGCTCAGCTCTGTCTCTGCACTTCTGCTACTCAGCTCTGTCTCTCCACTTCTTCTACTGCTGCTCAGCTCTGTCTCAACACTTCTTCTGCAGCTCAGTCTCTCTACTTCTGCTGCTCAGGTCCGTCTCTCCACTTCTTTTGCTGCTCAGCTCTGTCCCTCCGCTTTTCCTGCTGCTCAGCTCTGTCCCTCCGCTTTTCCTGCTGCTCAGCTCTGTCCCTCCGCTTTTCCTGCTGCTCAGCTCTGTCCCTCCGCTTTTCCTGCTGCTCAGCTCTGTCCCTCCGCTTTTCCTGCTTCTCAGCTCTGTCCCTCCACTTCTTTTGCTGCTCAGCTCTGTCCCTCCGCTTTTCCTGCTGCTGAGCTCTGTCCCTCCGCTTTTCCTGCTGCTCAGCTCTGTCCCTCCGCTTTTCCTGCTGCTCAGCTCTGTCCCTCCGCTTTTCCTGCTGCTCAGCTCTGTCCCTCCGCTTTTCCTGCTGCTCAGCTCTGTCCCTCCACTTCTTTTGCTGCTCAGCTCTGTCCCTCCGCTTTTCCTGCTGCTCAGCTCTGTCCCTCCGCTTTTCCTGCTGCTCAGCTCTGTCCCTCCGCTTTTCCTGCTGCTCAGCTCAAGTCAAGTCAAGAATACTTTATTAGCATGACATTATTACATGTGTTGCCAAAGTAATATGTTACAATAAAACAAATTAATAACAATTTATAAAGTAGGAGTATAGTGGGTAAATATGATAGTTCATTTACTCTGATTGGGGGTTCTGGTCATGTGACAGTCTGCTACATATTTTGCTGTCCCTCCACTTTTCCTGCTGCTCAACTCTGTCTCTCTACTCACTGCTTAAATCTTAAAGTGATGGTAAATTCACACCAACTGCTCAACATATTTTAAAAGCTCTTATCCTAACTAGCATATCGATATGCTTTTTCTTTCATGTAATTAACAAGAGTCCATGAGCTAGTGACGTATGGGATATACATTCCTACCAGGAGGGGCAAAGTTTCCCAAACCTTAAAATGCCTATAAATACACCCCTCACCACACCCACAAATCAGTTTTACAAACTTTGCCTCCAAGGGAGGTGGTGAAGTAAGTTTGTGCTAGATTCTACGTTGATATGCGCTCCGCAGCAAGTTGGAGCCCGGTTTTCCTCTCAGCGTGCAGTGAATGTCAGAGGGATGTGAGGAGAGTATTGCCTATTGAATGCAGTGATCTCCTTCTACGGGGTCTATTTCATAAGGTTCTCTGTTATCGGTCGTAGAGATTCATCTCTTACCTCCCTTTTCAGATCGACGATATACTCTTATATTTACCATTTCCTCTACTGATTCTCGTTTCAGTACTGGTTTGGCTTTCTACAAACATGTAGATGAGTGTCCTGGGGTAAGTAAGTCTTATTTTCTGTGACACTCTAAGCTATGGTTGGGCACTTTATTTATAAAGTTCTAAATATATGTATTCAAACATTTATTTGCCTTGACTCAGAATGTTCAACTTTCCTTATTTCCAGACAGTCAGTTTCATATTTGGGATTATGCTTTAAATTATCATATTTTGTCTTACCTCAAAAATTTGACTTTTTTCCCTGTGGGCTGTTAGGCTCGCGGGGGCTGAAAATGCTTCATTTTATTGCGTCATTTTTGGCGCGGATTTTTTTGGCGCAAAAATTCATTTCCGTTTCCGGCGTCATACGTGTCGCCGGAAGTTGCGTCATTTTTTGACGTTATTTTGCGCCAAAAATGTCGGCGTTCCGGATGTGGCGTCATTTTTGGCGCCAAAAGCATTTAGGCGCCAAATAATGTGGGCGTCTTATTTGGCGCCAAAAAATATGGGCGTCGCTTTTGTCTCCACATTATTTCAGTCTCATTTTCATTTGCTTCTGGTTGCTAGAAGCTTGATGTTTGGCATTTTTTTTTTTCCCATTCCTGAAACTGTCTTATAAGGAATTTGATTTATTTTGCTTTATATGTTGTTTTTTCTCTTACATATTGCAAGATGTCTCACGTTGCATCTGAGCCAGAAGATACTACAGGAAAACCACTGCCTGCTGGATCTACCAAAGCTAAGTGTATCTGCTGTAAACTTTTGGTAGCTATTTCTCCAGCTGTTGTTTGTATTAATTGTCATGACAAACTTGTTAAAGCAGATAATATTTCCTTTAGTGATGTACCATTGCCTGTTGCAGTTCCCTCAACATCTAAGGTGCAGAATGTTCCTGATAACATAAGAGATTTTGTTTCTGAATCCATAAAGAAGGCTTTGTCTGTTATTTCTCCTTCTAGTAAACGTAAAAAGTCTTTTAAATCTTCTCTCTCTACAGATGAATTTTTAAATGAACACCATCATTCTGATTCTTTGGACTCTTCTAGTTCAGAGGATTCTGTCTCAGAGATTGATGCTGATAAATCTTCATATTTATTTAAGATGGAATTTATTCGCTCTTTACTTAAAGAAGTACTAATTGCTTTAGAAATAGAGGATTCTAGTCCTCTTGATACTAATTCTATACGTTTGGATAAGGTTTTTAAAGCTCCTGCGGTTATTCCAGAAGTCTTTCCTGTTCCTAATGCTATTTCTGCAGTAATTGCTAAGGAATGGGATAAATTGGGTAATTCATTTACTCCTTCTAAACGTTTTAAGCAATTATATCCTGTTCCGCCTGACAGGTTAGAATTTTGGGACAAAATCCCTAAAGTTGATGGGGCTATTTCTACCCTTGCTAAACGTACTACCATTCCTACGTCAGATGGTACCTCGTTTAAGGATCCTTTAGATAGAAAAATTGAATCTTTTCTAAGAAAAGCTTATCTATGTTCAGGTAATCTTCTTAGACCTGCTATATCATTGGCTGATGTTGCTGCAGCTTCAACTTTTTGGTTGGAAACTCTAGCGCAACAAGTAACAAATCGTGATTCTCATGATATTATTATTCTTCTCCAGCATGCTAATAATTTCATCTGTGATGCCATTTTTGATATTATTAGAGTTGATGTTAGATTTATGTCTCTGGCTATCTTAGCCAGAAGAGCTTTATGGCTTAAGACTTGGAATGCTGATATGGCTTCTAAATCAACTCTACTTTCCATTTCTTTCCAGGGAAACAAATTATTTGGTTCTCAGTTGGATTCTATTATTTCAACTGTTACTGGTGGGAAAGGAACTTTTTTACCACAGGATAAAAAATCTAAAGGTAAAAACAGGGCTAACAATCGTTTTCGTTCCTTTCGTTTCAACAAAGAACAAAAGCCTGATCCTTCGTCCTCAGGAGCAGTTTCAGTTTGGAAACCATCTCCAGTCTGGAATAAATCCAAGCCTGCTAGAAAGGCAAAGCCTGCTTCTAAGTTCACATGAAGGTACGGCCCTCATTCCAGTTCAGCTGGTAGGGGGCAGGTTACGTTTTTTCAAAGAAATTTGGATCAAATCTGTTCACAATCTTTGGATTCAGAACATTGTTTCAGAAGGGTACAGAATTGGTTTCAAGATGAGACCTCCTGCAAAGAGATTTTTTCTTTCCCATGTCCCAGTAAATCCAGTGAAAGCTCAAGCATTTCTGAATTGTGTTTCAGATCTAGAGTTGGCTGGAGTAATTATGCCAGTTCCAGTTCCGGAACAGGGGATGGGGTTTTATTCAAATCTCTTCATTGTACCAAAGAAGGAGAATTCCTTCAGACCAGTTCTGGATCTAAAATTATTGAATCGTTATGTAAGGATACCAACGTTCAAGATGGTAACTGTAAGGACTATATTGCCTTTTGTTCAGCAAGGGAATTATATGTCCACAATAGATTTACAGGATGCATATCTGCATATTCCGATTCATCCAGATCATTATCAGTTCCTGAGATTCTCTTTTCTAGACAAGCATTACCAATTTGTGGCTCTACCGTTTGGCCTTGCTACAGCTCCAAGAATTTTCACAAAGATTCTCGGTGCCCTTCTGTCTGTAATCAGAGAACAGGGTATTGTGGTATTTCCTTATTTGGACGATATCTTGGTACTTGCTCCGTCTTTACATTTAGCAGAGTCTCATACGAATCGACTTGTGTTGTTTCTTCAAGATCATGGTTGGAGGATCAATTTACCAAAAAGTTCTTTGATTCCTCAAACAAGGGTAACCTTTCTGGGTTTCCAGATAGATTCAGTGTCCATGACTCTGTCTTTAACAGACAAGAGACGTCTAAAATTGATTACAGCTTGTCGAAACCTTCAGTCACAATCATTCCCTTCGGTAGCCTTATGCATGGAAATTCTAGGTCTTATGACTGCTGCATCGGACGCGATCCCCTTTGCTCGTTTTCACATGCGACCTCTTCAGCTCTGTATGCTGAACCAATGGTGCAGGGATTACACGAAGATATCTCAATTAATATCTTTAAAACCGATTGTTCGACACTCTCTAACGTGGTGGACAAATCACCATCGTTTAATTCAGGGGGCTTCTTTTGTTCTTCCGACCTGGACTGTAATTTCAACAGATGCAAGTCTCACAGGTTGGGGAGCTGTGTGGGGATCTCTGACGGCACAAGGAGTTTGGGAATCTCAGGAGGTGAGATTACCGATCAATATTTTGGAACTCCGTGCAATTTTCAGAGCTCTTCAGTTTTGGCCTCTTCTGAAGAGAGAATCGTTCATTTGTTTTCAGACAGACAATGTCACAACTGTGGCATACATCAATCATCAAGGAGGGACTCACAGTCCTCTGGCTATGAAAGAAGTATCTCGAATTTTGGTTTGGGCGGAATCCAGCTCCTGTCTAATCTCTGCGGTTCATATCCCAGGTGTAGACAATTGGGAAGCGGATTATCTCAGTCGCCAAACGTTGCATCCGGGCGAATGGTCTCTTCACCCAGAGGTATTTCTTCAGATTGTTCAATTGTGGGGGCTCCCAGAGATAGATCTGATGGCCTCTCATCTAAACAAGAAACTTCCCAGGTATCTGTCCAGATCCCGGGATCCTCAGGCGGAGGCAGTGGATGCATTATCACTTCCTTGGAAGTATCATCCTGCCTATATCTTTCCGCCTCTAGTTCTTCTTCCAAGAGTAATCTCCAAGATTCTGAGGGAATGCTCGTTTGTTCTGCTAATAGCTCCGGCATGGCCTCACAGGTTTTGGTATGCGGATCTTGTCCGGATGGCATCTTGCCAGCCATGGACTCTTCCGTTAAGACCAGACCTTCTGTCACAAGGTCCTTTTTTCCATCCGGATCTGAAATCCTTAAATTTAAAGGTATGGAGATTGAACGCTTGATTCTTGGTCATAGAGGTTTCTCTGACTCCGTGATTAATACCATGTTACAGGCTCGTAAATCTGTATCTCGAGAGATATATTATAGAGTCTGGAAGACTTATATTTCATGGTGTCTTTCTCATCATTTTTCTTGGCATTCTTTTAGAATACCGAGAATTTTACAATTTCTTCAGGATGGTTTGGATAAGGGTTTGTCCGCAAGTTCTTTGAAAGGACAAATCTCTGCTCTTTCTGTTCTTTTTCACAGAAAGATTGCTATTCTTCCTGATATTCATTGTTTTGTACAAGCTTTGGTTCGTATAAAACCTGTCATTAAGTCAATTTCTCCTCCTTGGAGTTTGAATTTGGTTCTGGGAGCTCTTCAAGCTCCTCCGTTTGAACCTATGCATTCATTGGACATTAAATTACTTTCTTGGAAAGTTTTGTTCCTTTTGGCCATCTCTTCTGCTAGAAGAGTTTCTGAATTATCTGCTCTTTCGTGTGAGTCTCCTTTTCTGATTTTTCATCAGGATAAGGCGGTGTTGCGAACTTCTTTTGAATTTTTACCTAAAGTTGTGAACTCCAACAACATTAGTAGAGAAATTGTGGTTCCTTCATTATGTCCTAATCCTAAGAATTCTAAGGAGAAATCATTGCATTCTTTGGATGTAGTTAGAGCTTTGAAATATTATGTTGAAGCTACGAAATCTTTCCGTAAGACTTCTAGTCTATTTGTTATCTTTTCCGGTTCTAGGAAAGGCCAGAAAGCTTCTGCCATTTCTTTGGCATCTTGGTTGAAATCTTTAATTCATCTTGCCTATGTTGAGTCGGGTAAAACTCCGCCTCAAAGAATTACAGCTCATTCTACTAGGTCAGTATCTACTTCCTGGGCGTTTAGGAATGAAGCTTCGGTTGACCAGATCTGCAAAGCAGCAACTTGGTCTTCTTTGCATACTTTTACTAAATTCTACCATTTTGATGTATTTTCTTCTTCTGAAGCAGTTTTTGGTAGAAAAGTTCTTCAGGCAGCGGTTTCAGTTTGAATCTTCTGCTTATGTTTTTTGTTAAACTTTATTTTGGGTGTGGATTATTTTCAGCAGGAATTGGCTGTCTTTATTTTATCCCTCCCTCTCTAGTGACTCTTGTGTGGAAAGATCCACATCTTGGGTAGTCATTATCCCATACGTCACTAGCTCATGGACTCTTGTTAATTACATGAAAGAAAACATAATTTATGTAAGAACTTACCTGATAAATTCATTTCTTTCATATTAACAAGAGTCCATGAGGCCCACCCTTTTTTGTGGTGGTTATGATTTTTTTGTATAAAGCACAATTATTCCAATTCCTTATTTTATATGCTTCGCACTTTTTCTTATCACCCCACTTCTTGGCTATTCGTTAAACTGATTTGTGGGTGTGGTGAGGGGTGTATTTATAGGCATTTTAAGGTTTGGGAAACTTTGCCCCTCCTGGTAGGAATGTATATCCCATACGTCACTAGCTCATGGACTCTTGTTAATATGAAAGAAATGAATTTATCAGGTAAGTTCTTACATAAATTATGTTTTTAATATTAAAAACATCAGTTTACTGAATAACTTCAATTTTATTATGGTAACGTTACAGTTTTATATTCAGCCTCTCTCGAAAATGTTCTAAGCTACTCTTTTGATTGACATACGTTTTAGCCAATCATCGGCTCACCATGCGCCCCATGTTAAAAAGTACCTGCACGCTCCCGTGCTCTGAACTCACTAATTGCGATGCAATGCGCATGCACAACTCTTACATTACTTGCGCATTTTTCAAATGCGCAATTTTTAAATTTAACAAGTTTTTCACCTTTTTTTTTTTTTTAAATTCTTCCTATATTTCACGTTTCATCTTTTTTAATATTGTATTTGGTGCATATGGACTGTTTTCTAGAGAGAGTTTATTTATTCATTTTAATTTGTTTGTTTATTAATGTTTTGAAGGTGTTTTCTTTATGATGTTTAACAGTTAAAGGGATATTCCAGTCAAAAATTAAATGGACATTATATAATTATATCTGTGAATAGAAACATATTTGTAATATACATTGTATTGACAAAAATGCTTCTAGTAAAAGTTATCTCTGTTTTAGTGTTAACATTTTTCACTGCACGTGCATGTGAAGCATATCTAGATATTTTCAGTACACCAGCATTTTAAATACTGCAGCTGCTCAGAGCATCAGTGGGGCTGGTACAAGCACCTTAGGCTCTCTGAGCAAGTGCTGTGTTTAAAATGCTGGTGCACGGTGCATACTTACGTACACTTTTGAAGCAGCTATAGCTTTTATTAGAAGCATTTTTGCTACTACATGTATATTACAAAAATGCTTCTATTCAAAAATCAAATGCATCTATGTAGATTTCAATTTTGACTGTAGTGTCCCTTTAAGTTAAACTTTCTTGATATGGAAAAAGCATACAGTTATAAAAAAAAAAATAATTTACTTCTGTTATCTAATTTTCTTTGTAATCCTTTGTTGAAGGGGCAGCAAGGCACTACTGGGAGCTAGCTGAACACATCTTGTGACAAGCAAATGACAAGAGTGCAGCCACCAATCAGCAGCTAGTTCCAAGTAGTGCAATGCTGCTCCTGAGCCTAACTCAGTATGTTTTTGAACAAAGGATACCAAAAGAACAAAGCAAATTAGACAATAGAAGAGTATTGGAAGGTTGTTTAAAATCACATTCTGTATGTGAATCATGAAAGACACAATTTTGTGTTTCATGTCCCTTTAATGATTGCTAAATATTTGTTTTTCCATTGACTATCAAGTAGCTTAGCTCACGACTCATATTAGGGTCAGTTACAAATATATCCACAATTATCCTACTTGTGATATAGTTGCATTTTTTTCCAGCACGATATCAGTTTCAGGAACATGTTTTATTGAATGTTTATGTTAATTACAAGGCATTGTCTGCATGCACTTGCCGTGTATTTGTCTATCACAGTACGTCATTGTCACCTGCCCCCCCCCCCCCTTCCTGCTGTTCTGTGGCTCAGTTTCCACTGCAGCTGCCTCTGCAATGTGTGAGAATTTACACAAAACATCACAGTGTAGAATGGAAACTTTGTAACCGTTTGGTGAAACAATGTCACTGAGCGGTGGTCAGAGTGTGGGATGTGAAGAAATACAAACTATATCTGCTTTGACTCAGGTATAATCTATTAGGGCATTGAGGGGATATTAAAGGGTCATAATATTCAAAAAATGACATGCTCCAATCCGCTCAAGACTATTGACCCTGCACTACTGTGTGTTTAATCCCCGCAAAGTACTAGTCACACGACTCAGCTATGTAACTGGTGCTGCTGATTGTATTAGCAGTGGTTTGCACTCGGGACCAGCAGTGCTATAAGGGTCCCAAGTGGCAATTCTACTAAGTGTTTAACCTCTTTGCGGTAGTTTAAACACACAGTAGTGTAGGGTCAATAGTCTGAAAATTACATGCTCTGATTAGAGCATATCAGTTTTGGACTATTGGGACTCTTATGGCAAGGCGCTATATTTCAACAAGATACCAAGAGAAAGAGGTAACTTTAACAGAAGTAAATTGAAATTCTGAAAGCTTATATTTTACTTACATGTCCCTTTTATCGCTTAACCAGCAAATACAATGATTTAAAGGGATATGAAACCCCAAATTGTTCTTTAATGATTCTTAAGGAGCATACCATTTAAAAAAAACAACCTAATTAACATCTATTATCAAATTTACTTTGTTCACATGGTATCCTTTGTAAAAATTATACTTAGATAAGCTCAGAAGAAGCAATGCACTACTGGGAAGTATCTGGTGGCTGGTCGCTGCACATATATTATATATCTCTTGTCATTGGCTCAGCGATGTGTTCAGCTAGCTACCAGTAGTGCATTGCTCTGGAGCTGACCATTAAACACCGTAAAATTGCATAATCCCCAATTGCATAATAAAATGACTATACAATAGCACTTACTCATGACATTGACAAATTTTAAAATTTACTTCCATTTGCCAGCCCCTGTATCATGTGACAGTCATCAGCCAATCACAAAACACATACATATATATATATATACTGTGAACTCATGCTCATGTTCATAAGTAGCTGGTGCCTCAAAGAGTGCATATAAAAAATGTCTCTTAGATATCTTAAGTCTACCTGCTCTCTCTGAATCATGAAAATGTATTTTTTACTTTAGTATCCTTTTAAATATAGGGAGGAAACTAAATTTAGTTTCTTACTTGTCTAGGATTAGTGGAAACTTTCTTGCCCTAATTATATAAATTGGAATAATTTGAATTGCTGTAAAGTTGTTTAAATGTGTATTGTATTGAATGTAGACTTTTACCTTCTGGAATTTGCTCTGTTTTTTTCCTCTCTCTTGTTTTCTACCACATGTTTTGTTGTGGTATAAACACATTTAGGTCAATAATAGGAAAATATTTTTCATACATTTTATTGGTAATGCCTTTCTGTACATGTGATTGTTGTGTATTGTTATTGGTAATACCTTTCTGTACATGTGATTGTTGTGTATGTTATTGGTAATGCCTTTCTGTACATGTGATTGTTGTGTATTGTTATTGGTAATGCCTTTCTGTACATGTGATTGTTGTCTATTGTTATTGGTAATGCCTTTCTGTACATGTGATTGTTGTGTATTGTTATTGGTAATGCCTTTCTGTACATGTGATTGTTGTGTATTGTTATTGGTAATGCCTTTCTGTACATGTGATTGTTGTGTATGTTATTGGTAATGCCTTTCTGTACATGTGATTGTTGTGTATTGTTATTGGTAATGCCTTTCTCTACATGTGATTGTTGTGTATTGTTATTGGTAATGCCTTTCTGTACATGTGACTGTGTATTGTTATTGGTAATGCCTTTTTGTACATGTGATTGTTGTGTATTGTTATTTGTAATGTCTTTCTGTACATGTGATTGTTGTGTATTGTTATTGGTAATACCTTTCTGTACATGTGATTGTTGTGTATGTTATTGGTAATGCCTTTCTGTGCATGTGATTGTTGTGTATTGTTATTGGAAACGCCTTTCTGTACATGTGATTGTTGTGTATTGTTATTGGTAATGCCTTTCTGTGCATGTGATTGTTGTGTATTGTTATTGGTAATGTCTTTCTGTACATGTGATTGTTGTGTATTGTTATTGGTAACGCCTTTCTGTACATGTGATTGTTGTGTATTGTTATTGGTAATGCCTTTCTGTACATGTGATTGTTGTGTATTGTTATTGGTAATGCCTTTCTGTACATGTGATTGTTGTGTATTGTTATTGGTAATGTCTTTCTGTACATGTGTTTGTTGTGTGTGTTTTTAGAAGAAATGTTTATTGTATTAGATTGCTAATTTTAGAATTATGCAAAAAACAACTTTTCTCCTACATTGGTGTGTCCGGTCCACGGCTTCATCCTTACTTGTGGGAATATTCTCTTCCCCTACAGGAAATGGCAAAGGGAGCACACAGCAAAAGCTGTCCATATAGTCCCCCCTCTGGCTCCGCCCCCCAGTCATTCTCTTTGCCTGCTCTGAACAAGTAGCATCTCCACAGGGATGGTAAAGAGTATGTGGTGTTAGTTGTAGTTTTATTTCTTCTATCAAGAGTTTGTTATTTTAAAATAGTGCCGGTTTGTACTATTTACTCTACAACAGAAAGTGATGAAGAGTTCTGTTAAAAGAGGAATATGATTTTAGCAACAGTAACTAAAATCCATTGCTGTTCCCACGCAGGACTGTTGAAACCAGAGAACTTCAGTTGGGGGGAACAGTTTGCAGACTTTTCTGCTCCAGGTATGACTAGTCTCTTTTCTAACAAGACATAGTAATGCTAGAAGACTGTCATTTTCCCTTATGGGATCGGTAAGCCATTTTCTTAGACTCATAACAGAATGAAGGCTTATAAATGGGCTCTATACTGGTTGACACTATTGTGGGCTAAATCGATTGATTTATATAATATTTATATGACTTTTGGAGAGTTTTGTGACTTTGAAACACTTTTGGGAACGTTTTTATTACGCCTGGCAGTTGTTTAGACACCTAATCAAGTCAGGAAGGCCCCTTCACTCTGGTATGCAGAGGGAGGAGGCCTCATTTTCGCGCCTCAGTTGCGCAGTTACTTTTGGAAGCAGTGCATGCAGCTTCATGTGAGAGGGTCCTGTGGCCATAAAAACGATTTCAAGAAGGCTTATTTCTGTGGTGAATAACCCCCAAGGAAGGTAAAAGCTGCAGCAGGCTGTGGCAGGGACTGTAGTGGGTTTAAACTGGTAAACTGGTAAATTGAACAATTAGACTTGAAATTTGGTGTGCAATACTTTCAAAGCATTAAGACACTAGGGTGCAAATTTTGTAAAGATCAGATATTTCCTTCATAGTTTTTCAAACATTCAGAAATAAAGTGTGCTCTTTTTTTTATTTAAAGAGACAGTAACGGTTTTGTTTAAAAACGGTTTTATTGCATTAATAGCCTGCTAAAGTCTGTCTAACATGTCTATACCTTCAGATAGCATATGTTCTGTGTGTATGGAGGCCAAGGTGGTTCCCCCTTTAAATGTATGTTCAAATTGTGCCATGGCGTCCAAACAAAGTAAGGACAGTACTGTCACATTTAATAAGGTTGCCCAAAATGATTCGTCAAATGAAGGTAGTGGGGATAGTTCATCATCCTCTCCTTCTGTGTCAACACCAGTTTTGCCCGCGCAGGCGACACCTAGTACATCTAGCGCGCCAATGCTTGTTACTATGCAGCAATTAACTGCAGTAATGGATAATTCTTTAGCAAATCTTTTATCCAAACTGCCAGCATTTCCCAGAAAGCGTTATTGCTCAGTTTTAAATACAGAGGATGAGCAAGTGGGCGCTGAAGATAATTTATCTGTTATACCCTCACACCAGTCTGAATTGGCAGTGAGGGAGGGTCTGTCTGAGGGAGAAATTTCTGATTCAGGAAAAGTTTCTCAGCAGGCAGAACCTGATATCGTGGCATTTAAATTTAAGTTAGAACATCTCTGCGCCCTGCTTAAGGAGATGCTAACTACTCTTGATGATTGTGACTCTTTGGTGATTCCAGAGAAATTGTGCAAAATGGACAAATTCCTAGAGGTCCCTGTGCACGCTGATGCCTTTCCGATACCCAAGAGGGTGGCGGACATAGTGACCAAGGAGTGGGAGAAGCCAGGTATACCTTTTGTCCCACCTCCTATATTTAAGAAAATGTTCCCCATTGTCGACCCCAGAAGGGACGCATGGCAAACAGTCCCTAAGGTTGAGGGGGCAGTTTCTACGTTGGCCAAGCGCACAACTATTCCCATTGAGGACAGTTGTGCTTTCAAAGATCCTATGGATAAAAAAACTGGAAGGGTTGCTTAAAAAGATATTTGTTCAGCAAGGTTTCCTTCTCCAACCAATTTCGTGCATTATTCCTGTCACCACGGCGGCGTCTTTTTGGTTTGAGGAACTAGAAAATTCACTCCATAAGGAGACTCCATATGAGGAAGTCATGGACAGAATTCACGCACTAAAGTTGGCTAATTCCTTTATTTTAGATGCCGCTTTTCAATTGGCTAAATTAGCGGCGAAAAATTCAGGTTTTGCAATAGTGGCGCGCAGAGCGCTTTGGCTAAAATCTTGGTCGGCGAATGTATCGTCCAAGACAAAACTGCTTAATATTCCTTTCAAAGGTAAGACCCTTTTCAGGCTAGAATTGAAGGAGATTATTTCAGACATCACTGGGGGAAAGGGCCATGCTCTCCCACAGGATAGGCCTTTCAAGGCTAAGAACAAATCTAATTTTCGTTCCTTTCGCAATTTCAGGAACGGACCGTCTCCTAACTCTGCAGGGTAACGCTTCCCAGCCTAAACCAGCATGGAAACCAATGCAAGGCTGGAACAAGGGTAAACAGGCCAAGAAGCCTGCTGCTGCTACCAAGACAGCATGAAGGGGTAGCCCCCGATCCGGGACCGGATCTAGTAGGGGGCAGACTCTCTCTCTTTGCTCAGGCTTGGGCAAGAGATGTTCCGGATCCCTGGGCACTAGAAATAGTCTCTCAGGGGTATCTTCTACAGTTCAAGGAACTCCCTCCAAGGGGAAGGTTCCACATGTCTCGCTTATCTTCAGACCAGATAAAGAGACAGGCATTCTTACATTGCGTAGGAGACCTATTAAAGATGGGAGTGATATACTCAGTTCCAGCAGCGGAACAAGGTCTGGGTTTTTACTCAAACCTGTTTGTAGTTCCCAAAAAAGAGGGAACTTTCAGGCCAATTCTGGATTTAAAAATCCTAAACAAATTCCTCAGAGTTCCATCATTCAAAATGGAAACCATTCGGACGATCTTACCAACAATCCAGGAGGGTCAATATATGACTACCGTGGACTTAAAGGATGCGTACCTACATATTCCTATCCACAAAGATCACCATCAGTTCCTAAGGTTCGCCTTTCTGGAAAAACATTACCAGTTCGTGGCTCTTCCATTCGGTTTAGCCACCGCTCCCAGAATTTTCACAAAGGTGCTAGGGTCCCTTCTAGCGGTTCTAAGGCCGAGGGGCATTTCTGTAGCACCTTATCTAGACGACCATCTAATCCAAGCGTCGTCCCTTTCCAAAGCAAAGGCTCATACAGACATTGTTTTAGCTTTTCTCAGGTCTCACGGGTGGAAGGTGAACATAGAAAAAAGTTCCCTGTCCCCGTCCACAAGGGTTCCTTTTCTAGGAACAATAATAGATTCTGTAGAAATGAAGATTTTTCTGACAGAGGTCAGAAAGTTAAAGCTTCTAAACGCTTGTCAAGTTCTTCAATCTATTCCTCAGCCTTCCATAGCTCAGTGCATGGAGGTAATAGGTTTAATGGTTGCAGCAATGGACGTGGTTCCTTTTGCTCGAATTCATCTAAGACCATTACAACTGTGCATGCTCAAACAGTGGAATGGGGATTATGCAGACTTGTCTCTTCAGATTCAAGTAGACCAGTTAACCAGAGACTCACTCCGTTGGTGGTTGACTCAAGATCACCTGTCTCAGGGAATGAGTTTCCGCAGACCAGAGTGGGTCATTGTCACGACCGACGCCAGTCTTTTAGGCTGGGGCGCGGTCTGGGACTCCCTGAAAGCTCAGGGTCTATGGTCTCGGGAAGAGTCTCTTCTCCCGATAAACATTCTGGAACTGAGAGCAATATTCAATGCGCTCCTGGCTTGGCCTCAACTAGCGAAGGCCAGATTCATAAGATTTCAGTCGGACAACATGACGACTGTAGCGTACATCAATCATCAGGGGGGAACAAAGAGTTCCCTAGCGATGAAGGAAGTAACCAAGATCATCAAATGGGCGGAGGATCACTCCTGCCATCTATCTGCAATTCACATCCCAGGAGTAGACAACTGGGAGGCGGATTATTTGAGTCGTCAGACTTTCCATCCGGGGGAGTGGGAACTCAACCCGGAGGTCTTTGCCCAGTTAACTCAACTATGGGGCATTCCAGACATGGATCTGATGGTGTCTCGTCAGAACTCCAAGGTTCCTCGCTACGGGTCCAGATCCAGGGATCCCAAGGCGACACTAGTGGATGCATTGGTGGCGCCTTGGTCGTTCAACCTAGCTTATGTGTTTCCACCGTTTCCTCTCCTTCCCAGGCTTGTAGCCAGGATCAAACAGGAGAAGGCCTCGGTGATTCTGATAGCTCCTGCGTGGCCACGCAGGACTTGGTATGCAGACCTGGTGAATATGTCATCGGCTCCCCCATGGAAGCTACCTTTGAGACAGGATCTTCTAGTACAAGGTCCATTCGAACATCCAAATCTAGTCTCTCTGCAACTGACTGCTTGGAAATTGAACGCTTGATTTTATCAAAGCGTGGGTTTTCAGATTCAGTTATAGATACTCTGGTCCAAGCCAGAAAACCTGTGACTAGGAAAATTTACCATAAGATATGGAAAAAATATATCTGTTGGTGCGAATCCAAGGGATTCTCTTGGAGTAAAATTAAAATTCCTAGGATACTCTCCTTTCTCCAAGAGGGTTTGGATAAAGGGTTGTCAGCGAGTTCTCTAAAAGGACAGATATCTGCTCTGTCTGTTTTGTTGCACAAACGTCTGGCAGCAGTGCCAGATGTACAGGCATTTGTACAGGCCTTAGTCAGAATCAAGCCTGTCTACAGACCCATGACTCCTCCATGGAGTCTAAACTTAGTTCTTTCAGTTCTTCAAGGGGTTCCGTTTGAACCTTTACATTCCATAGATATTAAGTTACTATCTTGGAAAGTTGTTTTGCGTACCAAACCTGGTTTTCTTCCAAAAGTGGTTTCCAACAGGAATATTAACCAGGAAATAGTTGTTCCTTCTCTGTGTCCGAATCCAGTTTCGAAGAAGGAACGTTTGTTACACAATTTAGATGTGGTCTGTGCTTTAAAATTCTATTTAGAAGCAACAAAGGATTTCAGATAGACTTCATCCTTGTTTGTCGTTTATTCTGGTAAGAGGAGAGGGCAGAAAGCTACTGCTACCTCTTTCTTTTTGGCTGAAAAGCATCATCCGATTGGCTTATGAGACTGCCGGACGGCAGCCTCCTGAACGAATTACAGCTCACTCTACTAGAGCTGTGGCTTCCACATGGGCCTTCAAGAACGAGGCTTCTGTTGATCAGATCTGTAAGGCAGCGACTTGGTCTTCTCTGCATACTTTTGCCAAATTTTACAAATTCGATACTTATGCTTCTTCAGAGGCTATTTTTGGGAGAAAGGTTTTGCAAGCCGTGGTGCCTTCCGTTTAGGTAACCTGACTTGTTCCCTCCCTTCATCCGTGTCCTAAAGCTTTGGTATTGGTTCCCACAAGTAAGGATGAAGCCGTGGACCGGACACACCAATGTAGGAGAAAACAGAATTTATGCTTACCTGATAAATTTCTTTCTCCTACGGTGTGTCCGGTCCACGGCCCGCCCTGGCTTTTTAGTCAGGTTTAAAATTTTTTATTTCTGTACACTACAGTCACCACGGCACCCTATAGTTTCTCCTTTTTCTCCTAACCGTCGGTCGAATGACTGGGGGGCGGAGCCAGAGGGGGAGCTATATGGGCAGCTTTTGCTGTGCTCTCTTTGCCATTTCCTGTTGGGGAAGAGAATATTCCCACAAGGATGAAGCCATGGACCAGACACACTGTAGGAGAAAGAAATTTATCAGGTAAGCATAAATTCTGTTTTTTTAATATTAAATTGAAATAAAGGGGCATAAAACCCAATTCCTTTTTTCTCCCTTTGTAGTATTTGAAGGGACATAAAACCAGCATTTGTTCGTTCCTGATTCAGATAGAACATACAATTTTAAATAACTTTCCAATTTACTTCTTTTACCAAATTTGTTTCATTATCTTGGTATTCTTTGTTAAAGGAGCAGCAATGCACTTCTGGGAGCTAGCTAAACACAGGTGAGTCAGTGACAAATGGCATGTATGTGCAGCCACCAATCAGCTGATAGATCCCAGTAGCGCATTACTGCTTCTGAGCCTAGCTAGTTATGTTTTTCAACAAAGGATACAAAGTTAATGGTAAAGTAAATTGGAAAGTTTTTTTTAAAATTAAGAGCTCTATTTGAATCTTGAAAGTTTAATTTTGATTTGAAATTTTAGAGCTTTTCAAAACTTATATGAGACTTTTTATACAATTCTAGTTACAGGCGACTACCTAGGTAGAATAGATGTGAACATGCTTTGGTCCCACACAAGCACACTTTAAAGCTGCCAATATCACCGTTCCCGTAAGTGACTTCTCTACTGAAATCAAAGGAGTCATTTTTCATTTTACAACTGTTATCTTCCCGCATCATAGAACCACTTCCACTGTCGAGGATAACGGCATCACATAAATGTTTTTTTTAAAAAAAACTAATTACAAACAAGCTAATTAAAAATAAATATGACATCACCTATTAAAGGGATATGAAGCTGAAAAATTATTTTTCCAGTAATGCAAAGAATAACTACAATATTGACCAAATAGTTTCAATAAGCATTTCTTCCTCCTTTTGTTGCAATTTTATGTTAAAGTGAAGGTCAAATTTCATGTGAAAGTTCCCGTTTTTTTAAAAAAACTATTAAAAACAGGGGCAATTTCATTCATGAAAATTGACATTGCACCATATTTTAAAAAATACTTACCTTGTTCTTCTGAAACGTCGGATCGCCGTTCTGAAACGATGCCCCGTCTGCTGCTTCCTGGTTTACTTACCCAGTAATGACGAAACCGGCTTCCTCCAATCACGGCGATGCCTAAGGCTGTGGTTCCCCCGTGGGGGGGGGACGCCGTGATTGGAGGATGCCGGAATCGTCATTGCTGACGTATGAAGAGGCTTTTGACGGGCTGGTGAATCACTGGAGCGGCTTCAAGAAGAAAAGGTAAGTATATTTTAAGAAAACTGGTGAAATGTCAATTTTCATGAATGAAAGTGCCCTTGTTTTTAATAGTTTTTTTTTTTTAAAAACCAAGCACTTTCACATGAAAATTCACTTTAAAGTTGAATCCATTTCCAAACCCACCGTAGGACTCATCATGCGAGTCTTATCACAGTGGGCTATCTCAGTAGGATTGCATCAGGTGTTTGCTGAAGTGCGCAGAAACCCACACATGTGCATTCAGTCGCTGGTACTGATTTATCAACTGTCGGGCGGATATTTATAATTGCACAAGCATTTTGTTTGAAATGCTTGTGCAATGCCGCCCCCTGCACATTGGTTTCAATCATCCCGATCGTATCCGTCCGCTGCCTCAGAGGTGGTGTAGGAGTTAAGGAGCAGCGCTCTTATGATCGCTGCTTTTTAGCTCCTGAATCCGGGGAGCCTGAAGGCTCGCGCAGAATAAGCAGTTTCATAAATCGGCCCCACTGTTCCAATTGCGTGTGCTGAAGTAATCAAAAGGTAATGTGTTATAACGCGGTGATGCGCTATTGACAGTGTGCGTGTGTTTGGGAAAGTGACTGGCCTCATAAATATGCAAACCGAGAGAGTGCATTTATAAGCAGCCTGCTTTTTTCTAAAGTCACTACATTTATACGGAAGGCTGTCGTTGATGATGTGATATTGAGAAATAATGATGTTATTTTTTATTGTAAAGAAGCTGTGTTATGCACACAAAGTAATTGTGTTTTACTTGCAAATTGCAATAAGATTATCTTTCAGTTGCAACAGTTTTGTTATATGTACTTTTGCAATTTTTTTAAACCGTTTAAAAAGACAACCTCATGAGCTTTAAAGTGATGGTAAACTTGACATGTTTTAAAATCAGGTCCGGAATCTAAGAGATATTTTAGATGGTCTTTAATCACTTCCAATAAAGATGCGCTGTAACTTACTTTTGAATCTAGCTGTGCCTTTCTAATACCCCGCGCTCCGGCCGCCCACTTCAAAGATAACGGTGTGAGCTGTTTTCCAATCAGCGCTCTAGCTATAAAAAAAAGGCCATACGGCTAGAGCACTGATTGGAGAACAGTTCAAATTGTTAACTCACAAAAAATATGAATTTTGAAGTGGGCGGCCGGATTGTGGGGTATCAGAATGGCAGGGCCATGAGCCAAGATACTTCACATAAGCATCTGCATGTTTAGTCGCTATTTAGGTGAAAAATCATAACCATACTTTGAACACAAATGGTTACAAGTTGTTATTGTTTTTCAGTAGCCAGACTTCACACACCATTTTTGTTATTAGGAAAGACCAATTTAAAGGGATATGAAACCCGAAAATTTTCATTCATGATTCAGATAGAGCATGAGATTTTTAATAACTTTCCAATGTACTTCTATTATCTAATTTGTTTTGTTCTTTTGGTATTCTTTGCTGAAAATGATACCTAGGTAGGCTCAGGAGCTGCTGATTAGTGGCTGCATATTTATGCCTCATGCTATTGGCTCACCCAATGTGCTCAGCTCCCAGTAGTGAATTGCTGCTCCTTCAAAAAAGGATACCAGCGAAGGAAGCAAATTCAGGGTCGGCTCTAAGGGGGGGGGGCTTTGGGGGGCAATGCCCCCCCAAATGGAATGCTGTGCCCCCCAGGGCAAAAGAAGTGATTTAAAATTTTTTTTTTTTTTTTTTTTTTACATTTTATTTTACAACCAGATAACAAATAAAGTTGCATTTCCCTGCTGGTGCTCTCACAGTTAAAGTGAATGTAAATTTTGATGCCAAAATGCCCGGTTTTTAAAACTTCGATTAAAAACAGGGGCACTTTAATTCATCAAAATTTTCATTTCACTCCTGTTGTGAAAAAAAACTTACCTTTTAATCTTCACAGCAGCTCCAGCTTCCTCCACCCGTTTCAAAGCCTCTTCCTGGGTCTAAAATGAGGCATCCGGCTTCATCCAATCACAGCAGTGAATTAGACACTGAATCCCCCGGGGGGGAAGCTGTGATTGGAGGATGACCTATCAATCATTTCTGACATCAGAAATGACTTGTGAGACCGGAGGTAGTTGGAGCTGCTGTTAAGTTTAAAAGGTAAGTTTTTTGTCACAACAGGAGTGAAATGTAAATTTTGATGAATTAAAGTGCCCCTGTTTTTAATCAAAGTTTTAAAAACCGGGCACTTTAGCATCAAAATTTACATTCACTTTAACCTAGGGCTTGCAATGCCCTTCCTCCTGCTAGCCCACTTACTACAGAGCTGAAGTGAGATGATGACATCATCAGACCTCTGCAGGAAGTGCTGGGAGAAGCTAACAGTCAGTGAGAGGGAAGGCAGAAGTAAGTTTGTAAAAACACAGCCGTATAACCAATGTGTGTGTGAGAGTAGTATCCCTTCCCTATTGTGCTTTATATCCTGGCAGCCACAGATAAAGAAGCACATTGGGAATTCCTTCGTTTCCCCACTGCAGGTCACACAAAACAAGTGTGCATTGTGCCTGCTTTATCTGCAGTGATCAGTGTAAAATGTGTGTCAGATTATATGTACTAAAATACATACACTTCAAATTTAGCTGTGAGACAATGAGTGAAATAGCCTTATGTTTATTATTTACATGTTTCAAAACATCTCCTATTTGTCCCCAAGGTTGTTTTATTATATATATATATATATATATATATATATATATATATATATATATATATATATATATATATATATATATATATACACACACATACATATACATTCATACACACAATACACACACTGTGTGTATATATATATTGTTTGTGTGTGTATATATATATATATATATATATATATATATATACACATATATGTGTGTGTGTATATACATATATACCGTGTGTATGTGTCCACTGGCTGTGTCATATGTGGGAGACATTCCTGAGATATGACAAATGTAACCCCTGCACTGCCATAAATCTGGTAAATGTAACTGCTGCGGCACTGCCAGACATCTTATAAATGTAACCCCTATAGTCCTTGAGATATGACACATGTGACTGCTGCACTTCCAGAAATATAAACAAATCTAGCTCCTGCACAGCCAGAGATCTGATAAATGTAACCCCTGGACTGCCACAGTAGGTCTGCTCTTATTTTGACTCTCATACATGCTTTTTAAATGCGTGCCCCCTCGTGAAAAAAAATGCCCCCCCATTTCATTCGTTCTGGAGCCGACCCTGAGCAAATTGGATAATATAAGTAAACTGGAAAGTTGTTTAAAATTGTACTCTTTGAGGCCGATTTATCAAGCTCCGAAAGGAGCTTGATGCCCCTTGTGGCTCGCCAGAAATAGAAGTTATGAAGCAGCGGTCTAAAGACCGCTGCTCCATAACTTGTCCGCCTGCTCTGAGGCCGCGGACAGAAATCAACCTGATCGAATACGATCGGGTTGATTGACACCCCCTGCAGGGGGCGACATTGCACCAGCAGTTCACAAGAACAGCATATGCTGTCGACATTTATCGATGTGCGTCAGACATGATACGCTACATTGTATCATGTCCGCTCGCACATTAATAAATTATACCCCTCTATCCGAATCCTGAAAGAAAAATGTTGTGGTTTTATGTCCCTTTAACAACAAGGCTTACCCACTGTCATAATGTTAGTATAAAGCAATTTATATTAGCTAAAGCCAGTAAGTGATACATATGTAGCAGGGTTAGCCTTGAGAAGTCATCACATGCAAATTTCAGAGCTAAATTACCTGAGAAGGGATCAGAATAAATAATGAAAATAAATTGCATTGTTATTTCATTACACATAACTAAACATTTTATATATATATATATATATATATATATATATATATATATATATATATATATATATATATATATATCAAGGTGTTTACTGTCACTTTAACACAATTATATATGTTAATGAAGGGGATGCCCACTTGTGATTGGCTAGAAAACACAGGTGGAATGACTTTCAATGAATTATAAAAAGGTGTCCCCTGAAGCAGACCCCCCCCAGCCTAACAAACGTCTATGGATCTAGACCAGTATCTCACTTTATTTTTGAGCATAAAGCAAACATTCTTTTAGAAATCTTGCTTAAAGTGACATGAAACCCATACAATTTATTTCACAGTTCAGATAGAACATAACATTTTTAAACAGCTTTCCAGTTTACTTCTAATATCTAATTTGCTTTGTTCTCTTGGTATCCTTTGTTAAAAAGAATACCTAGGTAGGCTAAGGACCTGGGAACTAGCTTCTGATTGGTGGATGCATATATATGCCTTTTTGTTATTGGATTACATGTGTGTTCAGCTAGCTCCCAGTAGTGCATTGTTGCTCTTTCAACAAAGGATACCAAAATAATTGAGCAAAATTGATAATAGAAGTAAATTGGAAAATTGTTTAAAATTGTTTTCTCTAAATCATGAAAAAAAAAATTGTGTTTCATGTTTCTTTAAAAAAAACAAATATAAATACATAAATATTAATATTTTTTTCTAGGTTATCATTTTTGAGTTTTCAAACTGATCTGCTGAAAAAAAAATCATTAGTCATTTTGCTGCCAACATTTCCAGGAGCAAAAACTCAAAACAAGAATATTCAAAGCAAAACTAATTAAGCGGGGTATATAAATCACAATCATGTCTTATACAGCCACAAACCAAGATGTATTTTATGCCAAACATGACGACTGCAGGGCGAATAGAAAGTAATAAACATCTGATGATCACTAAGCTCAGAAAAATGATGTCTAACGGATGAGACAAAAGATTTCTTTTATTTTATTGAGTTGATGCACATAATATTTACAGGATTAAGATTGTTGTATTAAAGGGACAGTCTAGGCCAAAATAAACCCATGATTCAGATAGAGCATGTCATTTTAAACAATTTTCCAATTTACTTTTATCGCCAATTTTGATTTGTTCTCTTGGTTTTCTTAGTTGAAAGCTTAACCTAGGAGGTTCATATGCTAATTTCTTAGACCTTGAAGGCCACCTCTTTTCAGAATGCATTTTAACAGTTTTTCACCACTAGAGGGTGTTAGTTCACGTATTTCATATAGCTAACACTGTGCTCATGCACGTGAAGTTATCTGGGAGCAGGCACTGATTGGCTAGACTGCAAGTCTGTCAAAAGAACTGAAATAAAGGGGCAGTTTGCAGAGGCTTAGATACAAGATAATCACAGAGGTTAAAAGTATATTATTATAACTGTGTTGGTTATGCAACGCTCCTAAGCTCTTATCCGCCTACCTGGGGTTTTCTTCAACTAAGGATACCAAGAGAACAAAGCAAATTAGATATTCAACGGAAATCAGAAAATTGTTCAAAATTGTATGCTCTATCTGACCCATGAACTTTCAATTTTGATTTTACTGTCCCTTTAAAGGGGTTTGGGGGACAGAGCTGCTAAACTCCTGATTGGGACCTGTGCTGTGCTGTCCTGTGTCGTCTCCCTGCATGGCCTGGTCTTAATTTCAAAAGCCATTGGGCTAGATTTATGGACCCTTTTTTATGCTTCTGATGGGCCTTGTTATTCAGGCAAGATCATATTTATTTATTGAGGTTCACTTCACCTCCTGTTTCATTAGTGCGACTCTCTGCCCTTAACATATACAGTTGTGTTAAAGGTGTAGAAAGGCCAACACTGAAGTTTGCATTCTTTTAAATAAAAATATTTTATCAATATACTTCCATTAGCAAAAATGCTTCTAGTAAAAGTTATTATTGGATCAACGGCATATGCACATATGCTGGGAGGGCCTGTGCACCATTATTCAAACACTGCACCATTTCAGACAGCAGTGGTTTGTATGGAACAAATTAACGGCTAGATTACGAATTTTGCGTTATGAGTGAAAAAGCAGTGTTAATGCTCTATTTCACTACTGCTGGTATTATGAGTTTCTCCAACATTGGTGTGTCCGGTCCATGGCGTCATCCTTACTTGTGGGAATATTCTCTTCCCCAACAGGAAATGGCAAAGAGCACAGCAAAAGCTGTCCATATAGCCCCTCCACAGGCTCCGCCCCCCAGTCATTCTCTTTGCCGCTCTGAACACAAAGTAAGGACAGTACTGTCACATTTAGTAAGGTTGCCCAGGATGATTCCTCAGATGAAGGAAGTAGACATAGTTCTGCATCCTCTCCTTCTGTGTCTATACCAGTTAAGCCCACGCAGGCGTCCCCTAGTACTTCTAGTGCGCCAATGCTTATTACTATGCAACAACTCCATAGCTAATATTTTATCCAAGATGCCAGGATTTCAGAGAAAGCGCGATTGCTCAGTTTTAAACTGTCATACCCTCACACCAGTCTGAAGTGGCAGTGAGGGAGGGTTTGTCAGATGGAGAAATTTCTGATACAGGAAGAATTTCTCAGCAGGCAGAACCTGATGTTGTGACATTTAAATTTAAATTAGAGCATCTCTGCGCATTACTTAAGGAGGTGCTATCTACTCTGGATGATTGTGACAATCTGGTCATCCCAGAAAAATTGTGCAAGATGGACAAGTTCCTAGAGGTCCCGGTGCACCCTGATGCCTTTCCAATACCTAAAAGGGTGGCGGACATAGTGAATAAGGAGTGGGAGAAACCAGGCATACCTTTTGTCCCTACTCCTATATTTAAGAAATTGTTCCCCATGGTCGACCCCAGGAAGGACACATGGCAAACAGTCCCTAAGGTCGAGGGGGCGGTTTCTACTCTAGCCAAACGCACGACCATTCCCATTGAGGACAATTGTGCTTTTAAAGATCCTATGGATAAAAAATTGGAGGGTTTGCTTAAAAAGATTTTTGTACAGCAAGGATACCTCCTTCAACCTATTTCATGCATTATTCCTGTCACTACAGCGGCGTGGTTCTGGTTCGAGGAACTGGAAAAGTCGCTCAGTAGAGAGACTCCATATGAGGAGGTTAGGGACAGAATTCACGCACTTAAGTTAGCTAATTCCTTTATTTTAGACGCCGCTTTGCAGTTAGCGAGATTAGCGGCGAAAAATTCAGGGTTTGCAATTGTGGCGCGTAGAGCGCTCTGGCTAAAGTCTTGGTCGGCGGATGTATCTTCCAAGACAAAATTGCTTAATATCCCTTTCAAAGGTAAGACCCTTTTTGGGCCAGAATTGAAAGAAATTATTTCAGACATCACTGGGGGAAAGGGCCATGCCCTCCCACAAGATAGGCCTTTCAAGGCTAAGAATAAGTCCAATTTTCGTTCCTTTCGCAATTTCAGGAACGGACCGGCTTCCAACTCTACAGCCTCTAGACAAGAGGGTAACGCTTCCCAGACTAAACCAGCCTGGAAACCAATGCAAGGCTGGAACAAGGGTAAACAGGCCAAGAAGCCTGCTGCTGCTACCAAAACAGCATGAAGGGGTAGCCCCCGATCCGGGACCGGATCTAGTAGGGGGCAGACTCTCTCTCTTTGCTCAGGCTTGGGCAAGAGATGTTCAGGATCCCTGGGCACTAGAAATAGTCTCTCAGGGTTATCTTCTAGAATTCAAGGAACTACCCCCAAGGGGAAGGTTCCACATGTCTCACTTATCTTCAAACCAAATAAAGAGACAGGCATTCTTACATTGTGTAGAAGACCTGTTAAAGATGGGAGTGATACACCCAGTCCCAACTGTGGAACAAGGTCTGGGGTTTTACTCAAATCTGTTTGTAGTTCCCAAAAAAGAGGGAACTTTCAGACCAATTCTGGATTTAAAGATTCTAAACAAATTTCTCAGAGTTCCATCGTTCAAAATGGAAACCATTCGAACAATTTTACCTACAATCCAGGAGGGTCAATATATGACTACCGTGGATTTAAAGGATGCGTATCTACATATTCCTATCCACAAAGATCATCATCAGTTCCTAAGGTTTGCCTTTCTGGACAATCATTATCAGTAAGTGGCTCTCCCATTCGGACTAGCCACTTCTCCCAGAATTTTCACAAAGGTGCTCGGGTCCCTTCTAGCGGTTCTAAGACCAAGGGGCGTTGCAGTGGCACCTTATCTGGACAACATTCTAATTCAAGCGTCGTCTCTTTCCAAGGCAAAGGCTCATACAGACATTGTTCTAGCCTTTCTCAGATCTCACGGGTGGAAGGTGAACGTAGAAAAGAGTTCTGTTACAGAAGCATTAGTTATTTTGTTGTGAAGAAACTTATTTCCCAGCAGCAATGCCTGAACCAGCCAAGCCAGCGCCTAAGAAGGGCTCCAAGAAAACTGTAACAAGTATCATTTCATAAAGGGTTAACTCTGTTCAGTTTTGAGAAAACTATTTTCTGAGGCAGGTTTCCTAGCATATTGTGTACTGTAATTAAGTTTGTGATAAGCATTCACTGCTAGGTGATAAGAAGGACTCAATTGTTTTCTTGTGTGTACTTGTTATCTGCGGTGGCCTGTCCAAGGGCTTTGTCTAAATGTGTGATGGGGGATTTTATGCTTCCCCCCCTGGGAGTGCCCTGTGTGCATGTAACCTAAATAAAAAGCAGGCTGGGCATCCCAGTCCTCAGTTCTTGGTTGTCCCTCAATCGCAGCGTTGACTCGTTTTTGTGGGCAGAAGGGTATCCTAGCTGTACTACAGCTAAGGGGGATTATTCTACATTTGCGAGACTCATATAGAATACTATGGAAAGCAGTTTCTCCCCTCTTCAGCAATAGGAATCCAGGCTACTAAGCGGTCCATCTCTCAGCGAGACTAAGGGTAACCGTAACATTTGGCGGCAGCGGTGGGATTTTTCCTGGATTTCCTAGGAGAGGTACAGAACGGATGGAGAGCGCTTATGAAAAATTGAAGCGTACAACCCTAAAGGATTTACTTGAAAGCAGAGGGGGGTACGCCAGCAACCGGCCGAGGAGAGAGCTGATCGCAGAATTGACCGAACTGGATCAGAGCTTCACAATGGCGGAAACACCGACCACGATTAGTGACGAAAAAACCAGGATTGTTCGGGAGAGGCTCTCACTGTACGGGCCGAACCCCTCCATGGAATTGGTACAGCAGTTGATGGTGGAAGCGGACAAGGATATACGAGAGACTCGAGCCCACGAACTCAACCTAGCGAACGCACACTGCAATGCTGAAGCCCCGCAGGTAATCATCCCTGTCGAAAATGCTGGGAGGCCCAAGATACCCTATGCGGCATTTCGACCCTTCCTAGAGAGCGAGACAGGGATTGATGAATATTTGGCGGACTTCGAAAGGCAATGTGCCCTGCACCAGATTCCCAACAGGGAGTGGCCCACGATATTGTCTGGGAAACTATCCGGGCGAGCCCTGGAAGCCTTTCGTACTCTGGGTGCTGAGGAAGTGACACAGTATGAGCTAGTTAAGGAGACACTGTTGCGACGGTACGCAGTAACTCCGGACGCGTATCGCCGACAGTTTCGGGGCACGAAAAAGAAGCCTAACGATACCCATATGGAATGGGCGCACCGAATGCGGAGAGCGGCAAATCACTGGATGAGCGGAAGTAAAGCGGTGACTGGTGAGGAAATTTTACAATTGTTTCTCTTAGAACATTTTTATAATGGCATGGAACAGCAAGGGAAGGAATGGCTGCGAGACAGGCGACCTTCTACCTTAGAAGAAGCAGCCAAATTGGCCGATGAACATTATGACTCCCGTCTTCACGAACCCAGAGAGGTTTACCGTGCACCCCCTCGTGCTGAATTCCGAGCCCCGGTGCCCGCAGGGCCCGCCCGACACTCAGGACCACCCAATAACAGCTCTGAGCGTCCCAGACCGACTTGCCACCGATGCAAGCAACCAGGGCATTTCATGGCTAGCTGCCCCCTTAATACGCACCAGACACCCAGGAATTACAATTACCCCTCTGGGGCATATCGTCCGGCCCGGACCCTCTGTGTTAACCAAGAGGCCCCTATGGAGGAATATTTGGGGCCGCTTCACGAGGCGGACCCTGTATATGCTGCCTCAGATAACCGCCAGCACCATCGGCAGAAGGTATGGCTCGAGGGGCGATCTACCGAGGGATTGAGAGACACAGGGGCTACTATCACGCTGGTACAGAGTCATTTGGTGCCGGAGCACAAGCGATCTGGACAGACTGTGGCCGTTAGAGTGGCGGGGGGGGATGTGTACAAAATTCCAACAGCTAAAGTGCATCTTGATTGGGGAGCGGGAAAGGGGGCTGTGAACGTGGGCATAATGGATAATTTACCTGCCGAAGTACTACTGGGCAATAATTTGGGCCCCATGACTTCTGCCTATGCTCCAGTATGCAACAACGAGGCGGACCCAGTGACTACACGGGCCCAAGCCCGGACGGAGCGAGAACTCTCACCAGTGCGGGAGACACAGGTAAGACCTACCCCGACCTTGCCTGACATGTTAGGCCCCATACCCTGGGACACCCCAGATGCTTTCGAGACAGAGTCTAAGACTGACCCGACCTTACAAAAGTACCGGGAACGAGCAGAGACCGGAGGGGGCGGGGCAGATAATGAAACATTCTTATGGGAAAAAGGGAAACTATACCGCTGGACAGAGAAAAGGGGACAGCGTAGGCGACAGCTGGTAGTGCCCCACAAATACCGTCAAGAAATCCTCAAGATAGGCCACGACATCCCCTTAGCAGGCCACCTAGCTGTAACCCGTACCCTACACCGCATTACTCACACGTTCTTTTGGCCAGGGGTGCACGCTGACGTTAGAACTTACTGTAACACCTGCGATGTGTGTCAACGAGTAGGAAGGCGAGGCGATCACCCTAAAGCCCATCTAGTAAATATGCCCATTGTAGAGGAACCCTTCAGCCGGGTTGCTATTGACCTAGTGGGACCACTGGCTACCCCTAGTCCCTCCGGTAAGCGCTACATTCTTACCGTAGTGGACTATGCTACCAGGTACCCAGAGGCTGTCGCCCTATCCAACATACAAGCGGATACGGTAGCGAATGCACTAGTACAGGTGTTCTCCCGGGTAGGATTTCCAAAAGAAATCCTATCCGACCGAGGCACCCAATTTACGGCTGAATTGACCCAACAACTCTGGCAGGTTTGCAAAATTAAGTCCCTCCTGAGCTCCCCATACCACCCCCAGACGAACGGGCTGTGTGAGAGGTTCAATGGGACCCTCAAGCAAATGCTCAAGACGTTCACTCAGGAATACCGAGACTGGGAACGCTTCCTGCCGCACCTCCTTTTTGCTTATCGGGAGGTGCCCCAGGAAACGACAGGGTTCTCTCCCTTCGAGTTGCTCTACGGAAGAAAGGTACGGGGACCCCTAAACCTGATCCGGGAGCACTGGGAGGGAGAGATGGAGACTGACGGTGTCCCCATTGTGCCATACGTGCTGGAACTCAGGGACCGAATGGAGCAATTAGCCAAATCCGTGCGGGCTAATCTCCAGTCGGCCCAGAGAAGACAGAAAGTATGGTACGATCGGGGGGCCCGAAAGAGAATCTTTACCATAGGACAAAAGGTGTTAGTACTTAAGCCGGTGAAGACAGACAAATTGCAGGCGTCCTGGCAGGGCCCCTACCAGATCGTAGAGAAAAGGGGAGACACCACTTATGTGATAGCTAGCTGCCACGACAACAATCTTAGAAAGACATTCCATGTAAACATGCTCAAGGAATATTTTGAGCGACCAGAGAACGTGACGGCCGTATGTTGTTCCCCTCAGGAAGGCCCCGACAGTCTACCCATTCCAGACCTATTAGAGAAGAGTCTCCCCACAGGTATAGTGGCTCAGGTTCAGATAGGAGACCGACTTAGCCCCACTGAAAGGGAGCAGCTCAACCAACTCCTACAGTCCAAACACCTCACCTTCTCCCCGAAGCCAGGGTACACTACTTTAACCACCCACCAGGTAGATACTCCGGGACAAGCTCCCTTGCGCCAGGCTCCGTACCGAATCCCCGAAGCAGTTAGGATAGGAATGAAGAAGGAGATCGATGAGATGCTCCAACTCAGGGTAATTGAGCCCTCCGATAGTCCCTGGGCCTCCCCAGTTGTCTTGGTGCCCAAGAAAGATGGGACCACCCGGTTCTGCGTAGACTATCGGAGGCTCAATGAAAAGACCGTGACGGACGCTTACCCTATGCCCAGGGTAGACGAGCTACTCGATCGTATAGCCAGGGGAAATTACCTGACCACTATTGACCTCTGCAAAGGTTACTGGCAGATTCCCCTGGCCCCGGAGGCTATCCCCAAGTCGGCATTCGTCACCCCATTCGGCTTATATCAGTTTAGGGTAATGCCGTTTGGGATGAAGAATGCCCCAGCTACATTCCAGCGCTTGGTGGATAGGCTCCTGGATGGCTTCCAGAGTTTTGCTTGCGCCTACCTGGACGACATAGCGATCCACAGTGAGTCATGGGAGGACCACTTAGCTCACATAGGAATGGTTCTGGATCAGATCCGGGCTGCTGGCCTGACTCTGAAGCCAGAAAAATGCCACTTTGGGATGGCGGAGGTACAGTACCTGGGTCACCGGGTGGGGTGTGGAAAGCAGCGACCAGAGCCGGCCAAGATAGAAGCTGTCGCCAATTGGCCCACCCCCATCACTAAGACTCAGGTCCTAGCCTTCCTGGGCACGGCAGGGTACTATAGACGGTTCGTACCAGACTACAGCACACTTGCCAAACCCCTGACTGACTTGACCAAGAAGAACTTACCTCGACAGGTCCTGTGGTCTCCCCACTGTGAAACGGCTTTCCAGGCTCTCAAAAATGCTCTAATTAACGCTCCTGTCTTGGCGGCTCCAGCCCTTAACAAACGTTTTATCGTCCATACAGATGCTTCCATGTTCGGGCTGGGAGCCGTCCTCAGCCAAGTAGGCGAAGATGGAGGGGAGCATCCAGTTGCCTACATCAGCCGGAAGCTCCTGCCCCGCGAAGTCAGCTATGCAGCGGTCGAAAAGGAGTGTTTGGCTTTGGTGTGGGCATTAAAGAAATTGACTCCCTATTTATATGGGCAGGAGTTCACTCTGGTCACCGACCATAACCCGTTGGTGTGGCTGAACCGGGTCTCTGGAGATAATGGCAGGCTATTACGTTGGAGTTTATCGTTGCAACCCTTCAATTTCACCATTACTTACAGACCTGGGAAACAGAATGGCAACGCCGACGGGTTGTCCAGACAAACCGACCTCAGCCCCGCATAACCAGCGGTCTGGACAGCCTTAGTCTGCCCCGAAAAGGGGTCAGACCGTGTCTGCCAGAGTGTTCCACAGAAAGGGAGCACTGTTACAGAAGCATTAGTTATTTTGTTGTGAAGAAACTTATTTCCCAGCAGCAATGCCTGAACCAGCCAAGCCAGCGCCTAAGAAGGGCTCCAAGAAAACTGTAACAAGTATCATTTCATAAAGGGTTAACTCTGTTCAGTTTTGAGAAAACTATTTTCTGAGGCAGGTTTCCTAGCATATTGTGTACTGTAATTAAGTTTGTGATAAGCATTCACTGCTAGGTGATAAGAAGGACTCAATTGTTTTCTTGTGTGTACTTGTTATCTGCGGTGGCCTGTCCAAGGGCTTTGTCTAAATGTGTGATGGGGGATTTTATGCTTCCCCCCCTGGGAGTGCCCTGTGTGCATGTAACCTAAATAAAAAGCAGGCTGGGCATCCCAGTCCTCAGTTCTTGGTTGTCCCTCAATCGCAGCGTTGACTCGTTTTTGTGGGCAGAAGGGTATCCTAGCTGTACTACAGCTAAGGGGGATTATTCTACATTTGCGAGACTCATATAGAATACTATGGAAAGCAGTTTCTCCCCTCTTCAGCAATAGGAATCCAGGCTACTAAGCGGTCCATCTCTCAGCGAGACTAAGGGTAACCGTAACAAGTTCACTATCTCCGTCGACAAGAGTTCCCTTTTTGGGAACAATAATAGATTCTTTAGAAATGAAGATCTTCTTGACAGAAGTCACAAAGTCAAAGCTTCTAAACGCTTGTCAAGTTCTTCTCTCTATTCTACAGCCTTCCATAGCTCAGTGCATGGAAGTAGTAGGATTGATGGTGGCAGCAATGGACATAGTTCCTTTTGCTCGAATTCATCTAAGACCATTACAACTGTGCATGCTCAATCAGTGGAATGGGGACTATGCAGACTTGTCTCCTCAGATTCAAGTAGACCAGTTAACCAGGGACTCACTTCGTTGGTGGCTGACTCAGGATCACCTGTCTCAGGGAATGAGTTTCCGCAGACCAGAGTGGGTCATTGTCACGACCGACGCCAGTCTATTAGGCTGGGGCGCGGTCTGGGACTCCCTGAAAGCTCAGGGTCTATGGTCTCGGGAAGAGTCTCTTCTCCCGATAAACATCCTGGAACTGAGAGCGATATTCAATGCTCTCCAGGCTTGGCCTCAACTAGCGAAGGCTGGATTCATAAGATTCCAGTCGGACAACATGACGACTGTAGCTTACATCAATCATCAGGGGGAAACAAAGAGTTCCTTGGCGATGTCAGAGGTATCCAAGATCATCAAATGGGCGGAGGATCACTCCTGCCACCTATCTGCAATCCACATCCCAGGAGTAGACAACTGGGAAGCGGATTATCTGAGTCGTCAGACTTTTCATCCGGGGGAGTGGGAACTCCACCCGGAGGTCTTTGCCCAGTTAACCGAATTATGGGGCATTTCAGACATGGATCTGATGGCGTCTCGTCAGAACTTCAAGGTTCCTTGCTACGGGTCCAGATCCAGGGATCCCAAGGCGACTCTAGTGGACGCATTAGTGGCGCCTTGGTCGTTCAACCTAGCTTATGTGTTTCCACCGTTTCCTCTCCTTCCCAGGCTCGTAGCCAGGATCAAACAGGAGAAGGCCTTGGTGATTCTGATAGCTCCTGTGTGGCCGCGCAGGACTTGGTATGCAGACCTGGTGAATATGTCATCGGTACCACCATGGAAGCTACCTTTGAGACAGGATCTTCTAGTACAAGGTCCATTCGAACATCCAAATCTAGTTTCTCTGCAGCTGACTGCTTGGAAATTGAACGCTTGATTTTATCCAAGCGTGGGTTTTCAAATTCAGTGATAGATACTCTGGTACAGGCCAGAAAACCTGTGACTAGAAAGATTTACCATAAAATATGGAAGAAATATATCTGTTGGTGTGAATCCAAGGGATTCTCCTGGAGTAAAATCAAAATTCCTAAGATTCTTTCCTTTCTCCAAGAGGGTTTGGAGAAAGGGTTGTCAGCGAGTTCCCTAAAAGGACAGATTTCCGCTTTATCTGTTTTGTTACACAAACGCCTGGCAGCTGTGCCAGATGTACAAGCTTTTGTACAGGCTTTGGTCAGACTCAAGCCTGTTTACAGACCCATGACTCCTCCTTGGAGTCTAAATTTAGTTCTTTCAGTTCTTCAAGGGGTTCCGTTTGAACCCTTACATTCCATAGATATCAAGTTACTATCTTGGAAAGTTCTGTTTTTGGTTGCTATTTCTTCTGCTAGAAGAGTTTCTGAATTATCTGCTTTGCAGTGTGATCCACCCTATCTGGTGTTCCATTCAGATAAGGTTGTTTTGCGTACCAAGCCTGGTTTTCTTCCAAAAGTTGTTTCCAACAAGAATATTAACCAGGAAATAGTTGTTCCTTCTCTGTGTCCGAATCCAGTTTCAAAGAAGGAACGTTTGTTACACAATTTAGATGTAGTCCGTGCTTTAAAGTTCTATTTAGAAGCAACAAAGGATTTTAGACAAACCTCATCTTTGTTTGTCGTTTACTCTGGTAAGAGGAGAGGACAAAAAGCTACTGCTACCTCTCTTTCTGGCTGAAAAGCATTATCCGATTGGCTTATGAGACTGCCGGACGGCAGCCTCCTGAAAGAATCACAGCTCACTCCACTAGGGCTGTGGCTTCCACATGGGCCTTCAAGAACGAGGCTTCTGTTGATCAGATATGTAAGGCAGCGACTTGGTCTTCCCTGCACACTTTTGCCAAATTCTACAAATTTGATACTTATGCTTCTTCGGAGGCTATTTTTGGGAGAAAGGTTTTGCAAGCCGTGGTGCCTTCCGTTTAGGTAACCTGATTTGCTCCCTCCCTTCATCCGTGTGCTAAAGCTTTGGTATTGGTTCCCACAAGTAAGGATGACGCCGTGGACCGGACACACCAATGTTGTAGAAAACAGAATTTATGCTTACCTGATAAATTACTTTCTCCAACGGTGCGTCCGGTCCACGGCCCGCCCTGGTTTTTTAATCAGGTTTGAAAAATTTCTTTCTCTATATACTACAGTCACCACGGCACCCTATAATTTCTCCTTTTTTTCTCCTAACCGTCGGTCGAATGACTGGGGGGCGGAGCCTGAGGATGGGCTATATGGACAGCTTTTGCTGTGCTCTTTGCCATTTCCTGTTGGGGAAGAGAATATTCCCACAAGTAAGGATGACACCGTGGACCGGACACACCGTTGGAGAAAGTAATTTATCAGGTAAGCATAAATTCTGTTTTTGCAGGTATAGCTGTCCCTCACACTTTTTTGGCTGTAACGCAACGTAACTACTGCAGCTTTCAAATAGTCCTTTTTCAATGGAACTTCCATAGCGCCGGTATTGCGAGGTTACCTGTACGGCCAAAAAATGAGCGGTACAGCCTATACCGTCAAGATCCATACCGTAAATGGAAAGTCAGTAGTTATGGGATTTACGCTACAAAGCTATAACATAAAACTCATAACTAAAGTGCTACAAAGTACACCAACATCCTTAAACTACCTATTAACCCCTAAACCGAGGTCCTCCCGCATCGCAAACACTATAATAAAATTATTAACCCCTAACCTGCCGCTCCCGACATCGCCGCCATCCAAGCCGGCAGAAGTCATCTTCTATCTTCATCCATCCGGCGCGGCTCCATCTTCAAGACATCCGGCGCGGAGCATCCTCTTCTGATGACGACTAATGAAGAATGAAGGTTCCTTTAAGGGATGTCATCCAAGATGGTGTCCCTTGAATTCCGATTGGACGATAGAATTTTATCAGCCAATCGGAATTAAAGGTGAAAAAATCCTATTGGCTGATGATTTTCTCTTGTGAGGTGTATCCAGTCCACGGATCATCCATTACTTGTGGGATATTCTCATTCCCAACAGGAAGTTGCAAGAGGAAACCCACAAATATTTAAAGTGTTTGATAATGGAGCGCTCGAGGAGAGCTAAAGTACAGCCGTATTGGACAGATTATAATACCAGATATGAATAGACTATAGCAAGCGCAGAAGATTAACCACAAAAGCCTAATCTATAAGTCCTATAATAAATACTGGGCAGTACTGCAAATAAATTACTACAATAAATGCAATCAATAAAATGCGGATGAAAAATGCAGATAAAAAATGCGGATAAAAAATGGGTTAATTTATATAGAGCAATTCATATGTATGTTTATAAGAAATTTACATAGATATATTGAAATTCATAAAAATACATTTAATACAATAAGTAGAAGGTCGACCTTAATATGTCAAATAACAATGCATCAATAAATAAAATACAGAAATAAAAATATACAAAAAACAAAGTACAAAATACAATGGTTTGATACTGTGTATCCAATCGAACAAATGTGAAATTGTCTATAAAAGAGTCTTTTAGTCCTTTGTGCTTGCAAACTTGAGTATCCGTGTAGACGACAAGCCTCCTAGTGACAAAGGACAGATTCCTTAAGGCAGTGTGAAGAGCCTTATGTGAAATATATAATCTGTACTCACAGTTAAGAAAGTCGATATCTGCAAAAGTATAATGCCCAGGTGCATATACTTGTGTGTTCAATAGTCCCAGAGCATGGAGACATAATAACAATAAAAAAGCATCTCCTAACACTACAATCAATAATCCACCAGTAGAACCTAATATACAAATGAAAGATAAAAAACCAATTAGAGATGACAATGTTCAACATCAATATAAACAACCTAGTTTCCAAAATAAACCAAAGATGATGTCCTATAATCCTAATAACCTAAGGTTTGGAAATGACAATGGTATTAAACCACTTAGAAGGGAACAAGGCACATGGCCTCAATCAAGATTGAGACATGCTGAATATAGTCAGCATATACAATATGAACAACCTAGAGTGTACAATGGTGGATATTACTCCAATGATAGAGAACACGTTAGTTTTGCGAATAAGAGTGGCAATTACTGGAGACAAAATAGAGATTATGAGTCTGGATATACCCAGTACCCACCGAATAGAAATTAGCAATGGCAAAATGCTCATTCTAAGACTCTAGACTCCAACCCAAGGGATCAATATAGGGAAAGCACATATAATAACAATAAAAATAGAAATTATAATAACAATTGGAGAAATACTCCAAACCAGTGGCACACACGTAATCGACATGCATTTAGAAGTAATGATTTCGGCTCCCCAAAAAATGTCACTTTAAAAAATAAAAATAGATTCCAACCTCTAACTTTCCCTGACCAAGAAGAATTAAATGAAAATTCTTTACTCAATGAACAACTAACACAAGGCCCAAGTGATTCAGGAACGAGACAGAATCATTTTTTAGAGAGAGATCAAAATTGGGAGGAGGTAAATTTACAACACATACATCAAAGCCAAAGAAAAAGAAGGGCTTCAGAAAACGGGGGAGAAGAGGGAGAGGATTACAGAAATCCAAAAACAAAAAGGTTTTAAATGAAGATAGGAGTAATATATACAATTTGAGCAAAATTGAATTAACAGAGAAACAAACTGAGGTTCTGAATAAAGGCCTTTCTTTTGCCCCATCGAATAGGGTGAATAAATTTGGTGCGTTTATAGACGCACACAAATTTATTAGAAACCTAACGGTTAAAAAATGGTTCTTAAGAACTCCATATGAGAGAACTAATACTCTAGGACAGGAAGATGAGACATTTAAACATTCAAATCTAAAAGAAAAATCACGTTTTTACCCCAAACATTTAAAAGGAGGGGCAATCGAGACCTTTGAGAGGTTAGTTACTAAAGATATACAAAATTTGAAGTTGAAAAAAACAGGACACAGAAAGGCAAATCTAACTAAAGCACAACTATCAGAAATAAAGGACTTAGAACTTAATATCACAGTAATAGTGAAACCAGTGGACAAAGGAGGGGGGATAGTCCTTATGGATAAGGACCGCTATCTCGGTATGTGTTATAATCTACTGAATGATAAAGAAACTTATAAAATTCTAAAAAATAATCCTACTGATGATTTTTTAATAGAATTGAATGCTCTAGTGAGGAGGGCAAACAATGTAGGTATTTTGAATGATAAGGAGAGTAGTTACCTTATACCTAAATGTCCGAAAATTCCACTCCTATATTGTCTCCCAAAAATTCATAAGGTTATTTCTGACCCCCCTGGGAGACCAATAGTCTCGGGTATTGAATCAATCACAGCGAATCTCTCAGAATACATAGATATATTTTTGCAAGACCATGTAAAAAGTCTTCCTTCATACTTGAAGGACTCTACTGATGTCCTGAGAATGTTGGAGGATATTGAATGGGATGAAGAATGCCTTTTAGCTACATGTGACGTTTCAGCGCTATACACGTGTATCCAACACGAATTAGGGCTTGAAGCAATCACATTTTATTTGAATAAAGATGACACACTCCCAGTAGAACAAAAATCCTTTTTAATTGAGAGCATTAGATTTATCTTGTCTCATAATTATTTTAACTTTGATGGAAAATTTTACTTGCAATTATGTGGAACAGCGATGGGGACCAGATTTGCCCCTAGTTATGCCAACTTATTTATGGGTCTGTGGGAGAGAATATTTCTTGACTCCACCGATCTGGGGGCAAATCTGGTCTCCTATAAACGTTATATAGATGATATATTTATTATATGGAGAGGCAACAAAACTGATTTGGAATGGTTCTTTTCGAGAATGAATAATAATGAAAAAAATCTGAAATTTACGTTTGAAATACATGAAACGAGTATAAACTTTCTAGATTTACAAATAAATATTATAAATAATAAGATTGTAACGAAAACTCATTTTAAGCCCGTAGACGCCAATGGCTATATACATGCAGAAAGCTGCCATTTGGATAAATGGAAGAAAAACATTCCAAAAAGCCAATTCATGCGAATTAGGAAAAATTGCATGGAAGATTTAGATTACAATCAACAATCACAAATTTTGGTGAATAAATTTATTAATAAGGGATACAATGTAGAATTAATAGAAAATGCAAGAACCGAGGCCTCTAATATGAATAGGGATCTTTTATTGAGTAGAAAACAGAGTAAAACTAATGTTGCCACTACACGGGAAGATGGTGAACTAAAAGTCCCGTTTATTACACAATACAATGAGGATAATAAAAAATTAGAAAGAATCCTCAAAAAACATTGGCATGTTTTAAAGTCTGATGAAGTGATTGGCCCATGTTTGCCAAATCAACCTAGTGTAATATATAAGAAATGCAAGAATCTGAAAAATTACTTAGCGCCTACTGATTTAAAGAAAACAGCTAGTTTTCTAAATGATATAGATTTGAAAGGTGACAAAATTGTGGGTTTTTACCCATGTTTGAGCTGTAAAGCCTGCAAACACTCAACTAAAAGAAAAGAATTTAAATAAACAATTACAAAGAAGGTATATAAAATCAAAAACTTATACAGGTGCACTGACTCAAATGTGGTTTATTTATTAGAGTGTTCGTGTGGGATTCAATATATAGGTGAGTCCACTAGGCCTATACGTGACAGAATTAGGGAACATCTAAACTCAATTGAAAACATGAATCTCGAAAGGAACAAAGATCTCCCTGTCCCTAAACATTTCAAAAGATGCAATAATGGGAACACTAAGCACCTTAGCTACACTGTGATTGACAAAATAAAACCAAACTGGAGAGGGAGTAATGTATTAAATGAACTTCTTAAATTAGAAGCCAAGTGGATATTTGAGCTTAGAACATTAACTCCAAATGGTCTAAATCTTGAGTTTGACTTAGGTTGCTTTTTATAATAATATTGTTAGAATAAGAAAATAATACTAGTATTTCTATATGTGATTTCATCACTCCAATTTTTATAAGCTTTTATAAGATTTTATATCTCGATATTTAATCTTATTGTATTTTAGTTTTAATGCCAAATATGTTTTTCACCATTTTTTCCATATCCCCAATATAGATTTAAATTTATTTAAATTTATTTATCATATATTTATATTTGAGGATACTTATCACTTTATCAAAGCTAGTGAAAGAATTTTAAATAAATATTTTAATAAGCTTCCAAAACTTTTTAAATTATTAAATGTGATATCCTCTGGCAGTTTTTCTCGATTCGGTTTTTATATGTTTTTTATATATTTATCATGATGTCATTTTTAATCTAATTTCTAAGTGAGACTTTGACATTTAAAGTAGTGGTTTGTATATATCATACCATTTATCTAGCAAGCTGTAAGTTTTAGTGTTGGCATGGCAACTTGCCGTTTGTACCTTGGCCGTGGCTTAGAACAAAGAAAGATTGACAGTTAGCGCCTGCAGTGATTCCGTTTGGTTATGAAGTCCTCCAATCAGAACGCAGATATAGGTATAAGTTTACCCGGGAAAGAGTACTCCGGTAACGAGCTTGACAAAGATTGAAAAATTGAAACGCGTTGCTCATAATCACTCCGTTTACGGAGTTACTATCTATATTCGCATAGAGCCGGTATTCCTGTGACCAGACGGTGTATCTGAATTTTTGGCCCACGGCACCCTAGACTGTTCAGCCTGATTGCAATTCAGCCTGTCAGTTCTCAGGGGTTATTCAGTTAGCAGCCGCTTGTAGGATCGAAGGCTCCAGGATTGCGAGTAGATATTACTTGTAATTTTATATTTATATCCATATCGTATTTATACTTTTATCATCCAATTGTTATCAATTTTATGGTGTGGTGATCCTCTGGGACTATTGAACACACAAGTATATGCACCTGGACATTATACTTTTGCAGATATCGACTTTCTTAACTGTGAGTACAGATTATATATTTCACATAAGGCTCTTCACACTGCCTTAAGGAATCTGTCCTTTGTCACTAGGAGGCTTGTCGTCTACACGGATACTCAAGTTTGCAAGCACAAAGGACTAAAAGACTCTTTTATAGACAATTTCACATTTGTTCGATTGGATACACAGTATCAAACCATTGTATTTTGTACTTTGTTTTTTGTATATTTTTGTATATTTTTATTTCTGTATTTTATTTATTGATGCATTGTTATTTGAGATATTAAGGTCGACCTTCTACTTATTGTATTAAATGTATTTTTATGAATTTCAATATATCTATGTAAATTTCTTATAAACATACATATGAATTGCTCTATGTAAATTAACCCCTTAATGACAACTGACGTACCAGGTACGTCCTGCAAAAACTTGCAGTTAGTGACAATGGACGTACCTGGTACGTCAGTTGTCTTAGAGAGTGCTGGAAGCGATCGCAATCGCTTCCAGCAGCTCTCAGGGTATTGCAGTGATGCCTCGATATTGAGGCATCCTGCAATACCCTTTAGAAAGCATCCGATGCAGAGAGAGCCACTCTATGGCCCTCTCTGCACCGGTAGCGATGCGGCCGTTCGTTGGTGGGTGGGAGCTTACAGGGAGGAGGGTGGGCGGCCCATCGCTACCCGGCATCCGGTTCCTTTAAGTGCATTGTGCACGCCGGATGCCGGGAGCGTGCGGGGGGCTGCGTGCACGCGTAGCAATCACTGGCACTGCCACCAATGAATTTTGGTAAGAGGGAGGGGGGCAGAATTTTTTAAATAAATGATCAGGATCTGGATCTGGTGGGGGGGGGGGGGTTTGGGGCAGCTACACTACAGAAAAAATAAAAATAAAACATGCAAAAACACTTTATTTTTTGGGGAAAACTGGGTACTGGCAGACAGCTGCCAGTACCCAAGATGGTGGCAATTAGGTAGGTGGGGAGGGTTAGAGAGGTGTTTGGGGGGGGATCAGGGAGGTTGGGGGTTAAGGCAGGGGTCCATCACAGCTGAATAATTAAAAAAAAAAACAAAAAAAAAAAAAACACCTTTTATTTTAGTACTGGCAGACTTTCTGCCAGTACTTAAGATGGCGGGGACAATTGTGGGGTGGGGGAGGGAAGAGAGCTGTCTGGGAGGGATCAGGGGGTGGGATGTGTCAGGTGGGAGGCTAATCTCTACACTAAAGCTAAAATTAACCCTGCAAGCTCTCTACAAGCTACCTAATTAACCCCTTCACTGCTGGGCTTAATACAAGTGTGGTGCGCAGCAGCATTTAGCGGCCTCCTAATTGCCAAAAAGCAACGCCAAAGCCATATATGTCTGCTATTTATGAACAAAGAAGATCCCAGAGAAGCATTTACAACCATTTGTGCCATAATTGCACAAGCTGTTTGTAAATAATTTAAGTGAGAAACCTAAAATTGTGAAAAATGTCACTTTTTTTTTTATTTGCTCGCATTTGGCGGTGAAATGGTGGCATGAAATATACCAAAATGGGCATAAATCAATACTTTGGGTTGTCTTCTAAAAAAAAATATATACATGTCAAGGGATATTCAGGGATTCCGGACAGATATCAGTGTTCCAATGTAACTAGCGCTAATTTTGAAAAAAAGTGGTTTGGAAATAGCAAAGTTCTACTTGTACTTATTGCCCTATAACTTGCAAAAAAAGCAAACAACATGTAACCATTGGGTATTTCTAAACTCAGGACAAAATTTAGAAACTATTTAGCATGGGTGTTTTTTGGTGGTTGTAGATGTGTAACAGATTTTGGAGGTCAAAGTTAGAAAAAGTGTGGTTTTTTCCATTTTTTCCTCATATTTTATATATTTTTTATATTAAATTATAAGATGTGATGAAAAAAATGGTATCTTTAGAAAGTCCATTTAATGGCGAGAAAAACGGTATATAATATGTGTGGGTACAGTAAATGAGTAAGAGGAAAATTACAGCTAAACACAAACACTGCAGAAATGTAAAAATAGCCATTGTCATTAAGGGTAAGAAAACTGAAAAATGGTCCGGTCATTAAGGGGTTAACCCATTTTTTATCCGCATTTTTTATCTGCATTTTTCATCCGCATTTTATTGATTGCATTTATTGTAGTAATTTATTTGCAGTACTGCCCAGTATTTATTATAGGACTTATAGATTAGGCTTTTGTGGTTAATCTTCTGCGCTTGCTATAGTCTATTCATATCTGGTATTATAATCTGTCCAATACGGCTGTACTTTAGCTCTCCTCGAGCGCTCCATTATCAAACACTTTAAATATTTGCTAGTTTCTATAGAATCTGAGAGACTTCTATCTGTTTTTGGAGTTTGTGTAGTAGTTTTATTTTGGCGCAGTCTCACACCTTCTGTTTTCCCCAAGAGGAAACCCACAGCAGAGCTGTAATATAGCTCCTCCCCTAACTGTCATAGCCAGTCATTCTCTTGCAACTCTCAACAAGCAAGGACGTTGTAGGAGAGAGTGGTTAAATATAGCTAGTTTATTTTCTTCAATCAAAAGTTTGTTATTTTTAAATTGTACCGGAGTTGTGCTATTTTTCCTCAGGCAGTAAATAGAAGAAGAATCTGCCTGAGGTTTCTATGATCTTAGCAGGTTGTAACTAAGATCCATTGCTGTTCTCACATATGTCTGAGGGGATTACACAGATGAGGTAAAACTTCAGCGAGAGAATGGCGTGCAGTTTATTTTGCTATCAGGTATGTGCAGTTATAATTTTTCTAGAGATGGAAAACACTAGAAAATGCTGCTGATACTGGATTAATGTAAGTTAAGCCTGAATACAGTGATTTAATAACGACTGGTATCATGCTTACTCCCAGGGGTACTACCCTTATGATATTGCAATATAAAACGTTTGCTGGCATGTTTAATCGTTTTTATATATGCTTTGGTGATAAAACTTTATTAGGGCCTAGTTTTTTCCACATGGCTGGCTTAAATTTTGCCTAGAAACAGTTTCCTGAGGCTTTCCACTGTGTTACTATGAGTGGGAGGGGCCTATTTTAACGTTTTTTTTTGTGCAGTTAAAATTACAAACTAAGACATCCAGATTCCCTCAAAGGCCCTCTGAATGCTATAGGACATCTCTAAAGGGCCCAAAGGCTTTCCAAAGTCGTTTATTGGGGAAGGTAGGGCTACAGCTTGCTGTGGCAGTTGGTTGTGACTGTTAAAAAAACGTCTATTTAGTTTTTTTGATCCGTTTTTTGAACTAAGGGGTTAATCATCCATTTGCAAGTGGGTGCAATGCTCTGCTACTCTATTACATACACTGTAAAAATTTAGTTTGATTTACTGCATTTTTTCACTGTTTTTCAGTTTTTCAAATTCTGACAAAATTTGTTTCTCTTAAAGGCACAGTACCGTTTTTTATATTTGCTTGTTAACTTGATTTAAAGTGTTTTCCAAGCTTGCTAGTCTGTATAAACATGTCTGACATAGAAGAAACTCCTTGTTCATTATGTATAAAAGCCATGGTGGAACCCCCTCTTAGAATGTGTACCAAATGTACTGATTTCATTTTAGTCAATAAAAATCATTTTCTGTCTTTTAAAATTTTTTATCACCAGAGGAATCTGATGAGGGGGAAGTTATGCCGACTAACTTTCCCCACGTGTCAGACCCTTTGACTCCCGCTTAAGGGACTCACGCTCAAATGGCGCCAAGTACATCTAGGGCGCCCATAGCGTTTACTTTACAAGACATGGCGGCATTAGCCAGACTACCTGAACTTAGAGGTAAGCGAGATAGCTCTGGGGTGAGACAAAATGCAGAGCATACTGACACTTTAAGAACCATGTTTGATACTGCCTCACAATATGCAGAAGCTGAGGAAAGAGAGCTTCAGTCAGTGGGTGATGTTAATGACTCAGGAAGATACCTGATTCTAATATTTCTACATTTAAATTTAAGCTTGAACACCTCCGCGTGTTGCTTAGGGAGGTTTTAGCTGCTCTGAATGACTGTGATTCCATTGCAGCGCCAGGGAAATTGTGTAGACTGGATAAATACTTGCAGTGCCGGTGTGTACTGATGTTTTTCCAATACCTTAAAGGTTTACAAAAATTATTAATAAGGAATGGGATAGACCAGGTGTGCCGTTCTCTTCCCCTCCTATTTTTAGAAAAATGTTTCCAATAGACGCCACCACACGGGACTTATGGCAGACAGTCCCTAAGGTGGAGGGAGCAGTTTCTACTCTAGCAAAGCGTACTACTATCCCTGTCGAGGACAGTTGTGCTTTTTTAGATCCAATGGATAAAAAATTAGAAGGTTACCTTATTTATTTAACAAGGTTTTATCCTACAGCCCCTTGCATGCATTGCCCCTGTCACTGCTGCTGCGGCGTACTGGTTTGAGTCTCTGGAAGAGGCTTTACAGGTAGAGACTCCATTGGATGACATACTTGGCAAACTTAGAGCACTTAAGCTAGCCAATTCTTTTCTTTCTGATGCCATTGTTCATTTGACTAAACTAACGGCTAAGAATTCTGGTTTTGCTATACAGGCGCGCAGAGCGCTATGGCTTAAATCATGGTCAGCTGACGTGACTTCAAAATCTAAGCTGCTTAACATTCCCTTCAAGGGGCAGACCCTATTCGGGCCTGGTTTGAAGGAGATTATTGCTGATATCACTGGAGGAAAAGGTCATGCCCTTCCTCAGGACAGGTCCAAATCTAGGGCCAAACAGTCTAATTTTCGTGCCTTTCAAAACTTCCTCTAATAATAAACAAGAGGGAACTTTTGCTCAATCCAAGATGGCCTGGAGACCAAACCAGACCTGGAAAAAACGTAAGCAGGTCAAAAAAGCCTGCTGCTGCCTCTAAGACAGCATGAAGGAATGGCCCTCTATCCGGTAACGGATCTAGTAGGGGGCAGACTTTCACTCTTCGCCCAGGCGTGGGCAAGAGATGTTCAGGATCCCTGTGCGTTGGAAATTATATCCCAGGGATATCTTCTGGACTTCAAAGCTTCCCCCCCAAAAGGGAGATTTCACCTTTCACAATTATCTGCACACCAGATAAAGAGAGAGGCATTCTTACACTGTGTACGAGACCTCCTAGTTATGGGAGTGAACAGGAACAGGGTTTTTACTCAAATCTGTTTGTGGTTCCCAAAAAAGAGGGAACCTTCAGACCAATTTTGGATCTAAAGATCTTAAACAAATTCCTCAAAGTTCCGTCGTTCAAGATGGAAACTATTCGTACCATCCTACCACTGATCCAGGAGGGTCAATATATGACTACAGTGGATCTAAAGGATGCTTATCTTCACATTCCGAAACACAAAGATCATCATCGGTTTCTCAGGTTTGCCTTTCAAGACAGGCATTACCAGTTGTAGCTCTTCCCTTTGGATTAGCTACAGCCCCAAGAATCTTTACAAAGGTTCTAGGGTCGCTTATGGCGTTCCTAAGGCCGCGGGGCATAGCAGTAGCCCCTTATTTAGACGACATCCTGATTCAGGCGTCAAACTTCCAAATTGCCAAGTCTTATACGGACGTAGTACTGGCATTTCTGAGGTTGCATGGGTGGAAAGTGAACGAGGAAAAGAGTTCTCTATCCCCACTCACAAGAGTTTCCTTTCTAGGGACTCTGATAGATTCTGTAGAAATGAAAATTCACCTGACGGAGTCCGGATTATCAAAGTTTCTAAATTCCTGCCGGGTTCTTCATTCCATTCCGCGCCCTTCGGTGGCTCAGTGTATGGAAGTAATCGGCTTAATGGTAGCGGCAATGGACATAGTGCCGTTTGCACGCTTACATCTCAGACCGCTGCAACTATGCATGCTCAGTCAGTGGAGCGGGGATTACACAGATTTGTCCCCTCAACTGAATCTGGACCAAGAGACCAGGGATTTTTTCCCCTGGTAGCTATCTCGGGTCCATCTGTCCAAAGGTATGACCTTTCGCAGGCCAGATTGGACAATTGTAACAACAAATGCCAGCCTTCTAGGTTGGGGTGCAGTCTGGAACTCCCTGAAGGCTCAGGGATCGTGGACTCAGGAGGAGTCTCTCCTTCCAATAAATATTCTGGAACTAAGAGCGATATTCAAGGCTCTTCAGGCTTGGCCTCAGTTAGCAACTCTGAGGTACATCAGATTTCAGTCGGACAACATCACGACTGTAGCTTACATCAACCATCAAGGGGGAACAAGAAGTTCCCTAGAGATGTTAGAAGTTTCAAAAATAATTTGCTGGGAAGAGATTCATTCTTGCCACCTATCAGCTATCCATATCCCAGGTGTAGAGCACTGGGAGGCGGATTTTCTAAGTCGTCAGACTTTTCATCCGGGAGAGTGGGAACTCCATCCGGAGGTATTTGCACAACTGATTCATCGTTGGGGCAAACCAGAACTGGATCTCATGGCGTCTCGCCAGAACGCCAAGCTTCCGTGTTACGGATCCTGGTCCAGGGATCCCAAGGCGACACTGATAGATGCTCTAGCAGCGCCCTGGTCTTTCAACCTGGCTTCTGTGTTTTCACCGTTTCCTCTGCTCCCTAGACTGATTGGCAAGGTCAAGCAGGAGAGAGCATCAGTGATTCTGATAGCACCTGCGTGGCCACGCAGGACCTGGTATGCAGATCTAGTGGACATGTCATCCTTTCCACCATGGTCTCTGCTTCTGAGACAGGACCTTCTACTTCAGGGTCCTTCCAACCATCCAAATCTAATTTCTCTGCGGCTGACTGCCTAGAGATTGAACGCTTGATTTTATCAAAGCGTGGCTTCTCCGAGTCAGTTATTGATACCTTAATACAGGCACGAAAGCCTGTCACCAGGAAAATTTACCATAAGGTATGGCGTGGATATCTTTATTGGTGTGAATCCAAGGGTTACTCATGGAGTAAGGTCAGGATTCCTAGGATATTATCTTTTCTCCAAGAAGGTTTGGAAAAAGGATTGTCAGCTAGTTAAGCGTCTGGTAGATGTTCCAGACGTTCAGGCTTTTTGTCAGGCTTTAGTTAGAATCAAGCCTGTGTTTAAACCGGTTGCTCCACCATGGAGCTTAAACTTGGTTCTTAAGGTTCTTCAAGAAGTTCCGTTTGAACCTCTTCATTCCATAGATATCAAACTTTTATCTTGGAAAGTCCTTTTTTTGGTAGCTATTTCCTCGGCTCGTAGAGTCTCCGAGTTATCTGCCTTACAATGTGATTCTCCTTATCTGATTTTTCATACGGATAAGGTAGTCCTGCGTACCAAATCTGGGTTCTTACCTAAGGTGGTATCTAACAAGAATATCAATCAAGAGATTGTTGTTCCATCCTTGTGTTACACAATCTGGACGTGGTCCGTGCTTTAAAGTTTTACTTACAAGCTACTAAAGATTTTCGTCAAACATCTGCTTGGTTTGTTGTCTACTCTGGACAGAGGAGAGGTCAAAAGGCTTCGGCAGCCTTTCCTTCTTTTTGGCTAGGAAGCTTAATCCGCTTAGCCTATGAGACTGCTGGACAGCAGCCTCCTGAAAGGATTACAGCTCATTCCAGTAGAGCTGTGGCTTCCACTTGGGCCTTTAAAAATGAGGCTTCTTTTGAACAGATTTGCAAGGCGGCGACTTGGTCTTCGCTTCATACTTTTTCAAAATTTTGCAAATTCGATACTTTTGCTTCTTCGGAGGCTATATTTGGGAGAGAGGTTTTACAGGCAGTGTTTCCTTCCATTTAAGTTCCTGCCTTGTTCCTCCCTTCATCCGTGTACTTTAGCTTTGGTATTGGTATCCCACAAGTAATGGATGATCTGTGGACTGGATACACCTTACAAGAGAAAACACAATTTATACTTACCTGATAAATTTATTTCTCTTGTGGTGTATCCAGTCCACGGCCCGCCCTGTCATTTTAAGGCAGGTAATTTTTAAATTTAAACTACAGTAACCCCTGCACCCTATGGTTCCTCCTTTCTCGGCTTGTTTTCGGTCGAATGACTGGCTATGACAGTTAGGGGAGGAGCTATATAACAGCTCTGCTGTGGGTTTCCTCTTGCAACTTCCTGTTGGGAATGAGAATATCCCACAAGTAATGGATGATCCGTAGACTGGATACACCACAAGAGAAATAAATTTATCAGGTAAGTATAAATTGTGTTTTTTCACCTTTAATTCCGATTGGATGATAAAATTCTATCAGCCAATCGGAATTCAAGGGACGCCATCTTGGATGACGTCCCTTCAAGGAACCTTCATTCTTCGTTAGCCGTCGTCAGAAGAGGATGTTCCGCGCTGGATGTCTTGAAGATGGAGCCGCTTGGATGAAGACTTCTGCCGGCTTCGCTGAGGACTTCTGCCACTTCGTTGAAGATGGATGTCGGTTCTTCAAAAACTGTAAGTGGATCTTCGGGGGGTTAGTGTTAGGTTTTTTTAAGGGTTTATTGGGTGGGTTTAATTTTTAGCTTAGGTTTTGGGCGGAAAAAGAGCTAAATGCCCTTTTAAGGGCAATGCCCATCCAAATGCCCTTTTCAGGGCAATGGGGAGCTTAGGTTTTTTAGATAGGATTTTATTTGGGGGGTTTAGTTGTGTGGGTGGTGGGTTTTACTGTTGAGGGGGTTGTATTTATTTTTACAGGTAAAAAAAGAGCTGATTTATTTGGGGCAATGCCCTGCAAATGGCCCTTTTAAGTGCTATTGGCAGTTTAGTTTAGGCTAGGGTTTTTTTTATTTTGGGGGGGCTTTTTTATTTTGTTAGGGCTATTAGATTAGGTGTAATTAGGGTAAATATTTGGTAATTTCTATTTTATTTTGTGTAATTTAGTGTTTGTTTTTTTGTAATTAGCTATATTATAGCTAGTTTAGGGTTTATTTTATAGGTAAGTATTTAGTTTTAAATAGGAATTATTTATGTATTAATTGTACTTTTTATTTAGATTTATTTTAATTATATTAAAGTTAGTGGGGGTTAGGGTTAGACTTAGAGTTAGGTTTTATTGGTTTATAACTTTAGTATAGTGGCGGCGACATTGGGGGTGGCAGATTAGGGGTTAATAACTTTAGTATAGTAGCGACGACATTGGGGCAGAAGATTAGGGGTTAATAAGTGTAGGTAGGTGTCGGCGATGTTGAGGATGGCAGATTAGGGGTTAATAATTATAATGTAGGTGTCAGCGATGTTGGGGGCAGCAGATTAGGGGTGTTTAGACTCAGGGTTTATGTTAGGGTCTTAGGTTTAAACATAACTTTTCTTTCCCCATAGGAATCAATGGGGCTGCGTTACGGAGCTTTACGCTCCTTTATTGCAGGTGTTATGCTTTTTTTTAGCCGGCTCTCCCCATTGATATCTATGGGCAAATCCTGCACAAGCACGTAAAACCAGCTCAAAGCAGCGCTGGTATTTTGGTGAGATATGGAGCTCAATTTTGCTCAACGCTCACATATTGCCTGCTAACGCCAGGTTTTTGAAAACCTGTAATAGCAGCTCTATAGGGAGGTGAGCGGTGACAATAACTTGCAAGTTAGCACAGAGCCGCTCATAACGCAAAACTCGTAATCTAACAGAAAGACTTTAGTGATGCAATACACACCACTGCCAGCTCTCTGAGGTGGTGTGGTGTTTGAATGCTGGTGCACAAGCCTTTACAGCATATGTGCGTATGCTGCAGAAAAATATTAATGACTTTTAGTAGAAGCATTTTTCCTACTGGAAGTACATAACAAAAATGCTTTTATTTTTAAATTGAAATGCTCACATGCACATTTCAATGTTGACCTTTCTATCCCTTTGTGCCTGCATACATGATATGACAGCAAACAGGCACAGCTACCAACATGGAAAATTAATAGTTACAACAGCCACACTTAGGAAACACACATGCAAAATTGGTTTTGTAAATGTTTGTGACTGTAAAATATCTAAATGTTTGTTTTACTGGGGTAGAGAGGTCTCGCGTGGTAAAATATTCTTTGAGGGGAGCAAATGAAATGGTGAAAGGCTCTGTAACACTCCAGGAGTGCACATTAGCTCTAGTTAAAGTGAAAATGGCTGCACTTCCCCTAGTCTCCCACCTCCTATGCTAGGTTAAGGCTCGATTGGACAAGCCTGTATGACTAAAATCAACATTTAGTGCCTGATTGTCTGTTCCTTACTTCAATCATCAATAATACTATGGCAGTATTGGACAGGAAAACATTGGACACTTGAGTGGTCAGACCCCATGAACATCATTGCAAACAAAGGAGCTGATTAGCCAATCAAACTCAGCTCCTTCCTACTTTCCTGCCCCTTTGTATGGCACCAATTGAAGAACAAACAAACAAAATAATTTGTTCATGTATTATTAGTTCATTCTTCGTTAGTTTCTTTCACTATTATATTTGGTGATTGGATTTTGGATGAATCATTGAATTGGTATAAATTGAGATAAATACTAATTTGTCCGAAGCCAAAAGCACGTCTAAAGCTCAGAACTTGTGACTGTGATGGGGGGAGGGTCCATATCTTAATGAATTTTGCTATTTTTAAGTTGCAATGATTTTTTCCAGCGAGACATTAGTTTCACAAACAAGTTGCTCACACTAAAATAGGCTAATCAGAATGACAGGAAGGTACCTAACGGTCATTGTCTCAAACAGTATAATTTCATTGTTACACATAGATTTTATTAGTTTATGCAGAATTTTCTAATTATATGAGGAGTCCATTATGTTATATTCCCTCAAAAGGGTTAAAAACATAGCTAAAATCCCAGAGCTGAAATGCATTGGCACTTCTAAGTAGGACATGGTTGTGAGATACTTAAATGTACCTACCAACTGTTCTGTATATTGTGAGACATATGCCTGTTGTCCCTACTGTCCCAGTCTCTAGGGGTTACCATCATCTCTTAGCCCATATCACATCCTATTTCTGCTTAACCCCTCCCACAATAATCTAATCCCACCCACAATAGCCTGCCCCTGCCCACAAAGACTCCTGTCGTTAAGTCTGCACCACTTCTCTTTCCCAGTAAAGCTCCGTAAATATTGTGCAATTTGATTTGCAATCAAGAACAGCATACACACGTAACTACCACTCTCCTGCTTTGGAGTTCTTTTTTTTTTTTTGCATTTCTATGTCCCTTTAAAGGGACAGTCTCCTCTAGAATTCTTATTGTTTAAAAAGATAGATAATCCCTTTATTACCCATTCCCAGTTTTGCATAACCAACACAGTTATATAAATATACTTTTTACCTCTGTGATTACCTTGTATCTAAGCCTATGCAGACTGCCCCCTTTTTTCAGTTCTTTTGACAGACTTGCATTTTATGCATATAATCACAGAAAAAGCCCTGTGCCAGCCTGTATGAGTGCACGCTGAATCCAGGATGTTGCAATATCCTCCAAATTCTTGTTTAAGGATTAGAGATCCAAAACGTTGCTTGTACTGATGACCCACTATACAACAAAGGTCTTTTTATCCTAAGGAGTGCTGCTGGCTGTTGATTTTTGAGACTTGCATTTTAGCCAATCAGTGCCAAGTAACTCCACGGGTGTGAGCACAATGTTATCTATATGACACACCTGAACTAATGCCCTCTAGCTGTGAAGAACTGTCAAATGCATTCAGATAAGAGACGGCCTTCACAGACTTAGAAAGTAGCTTAAGAGCTGGCTAGGTGTAGCTTTCAACTTAGAATACTAAGAGTACAAAGCAAATTTGATGATTGTTTAAAATGACATGCCCCTATCTGAATCATGAAATTAATTTAATTTTGACTAGACTGTCCCTTTAAAGGGTCATTAAACACTAAATATATTTTATAAGCATAATACTTAGGTTATGGCGTCCTCCCTCTAGTAATGGGTGCTGCCATGATGAAATCTACCATTTATGTCATTTCAGTACTGATGTGTTTGCACATGGGCAGAAGCAACTCTCAGTGTTACCTAGGTTACAAAATGGCAGCTCCCATAACTATAGGGTGGCGCATGAGTGGTTAATATCCCTTTAAACACTTGTGAAAAAATACTTCCCTGATATCAAAGCAACAGTTCAATAACACAAATGTTTCTGCATGTGCTAACCTCAAACTGAACTTATTATTCTATTATGTCGGTATTGGTGCCCAAACAGAAATTTTGCTGACATTCCAGACGTACTAAACCATCTCGGGCCCCTGTTTAGAGAGCCTGACACGTGCTGTTTGAATCTTTCCTCCCACATTGCAAAGCATTCCTCTTATTTCAGATATGAAACGGTAAATAAGCATGAGGGATTGGATAGACATAAAACCCTAGCACATCTTCATTCCTGAAGCAGGATCTGCCAGTTTGTTCCAGTCTCCGGGTTTCATCTGAATGTATCAAGATTATAAACACTGACACTGATATGACCTCCCTGAGTCCCCTCACCTCAACTCTGTCCAAAGATTTGTTTCATAAGTAGATTTGATATTAATTCTTAACATAAAAGCTGCATAAATAGAATGACTTTACTTAAAGGGATGGAAAGGTCAAAATTGAAATGTGCATTGGGTCATTTACGTTTGTAATAGAAGCATTCTTGCAGTATACTTCTATTAGAAAAAATACTTCTAGTAAACGTTATTACTATTTTTCCTGAGGCATATTCACATATGCTGTGAGTGCCCGTGCACCAGCATTAAAAAAAACTACACCTTCGCAGAGAGTCAGCAAGGACTTGTATGACACTAATTAAAGGGACTGTCTAGTCAAAATTAAACTGTCATGATTCAGATAGGGCAGGCAATTTTAAGAAACTTTCCACTTTTTCTTTTATCATCAAATTTTCTTTGTTCTTTTTGTATTCTTAGTTGAAAGCTAAACCTAGGCAGGCTCATATGCTAAATTCTAAGCCCTTGAAGGCCACCTCTTGTTTTAATGTATTTTGACAGTTTTTCACAGCTAGACAGCGCTTGTTCATGTGTGCCATGTAGATTACCCTGTGCTCACTCCCTAAAGTCAGCACTGATTTGCTAAAATGCTAGTCTGTTAAAAGAACTGAAATAAAGGGGCCGTTTGCAGAGGCCTAGAAACAAGGTAATCACAGAGGTAAAAAGTGTATTAAAGGGACAGTCTAAACAACATTGTTATTGTTTAAAAAGATAGATAACGCCTTTGCTACCCATTCCCCAGCTTTGCACAACCAACATTGTTATATTAATCTACTTTATAACATAACATTTAAACCTCTAAATTTCTGACTGTTTCTAAGCCACTACAGACTGCCTCTTATCACATGCTTTTTTATTAGCTTTTCACAACAGGGGAGTGCTAGTTCATGTGGGCCATATAGATAACATTGTGCTCACTCCCGGAGTTGTGCACAACACAGCACATTTTGGATAAAATGCAAGTCAATAGATAATAAATGAATAGTCATGTGATCAGGGGGCTGTTAGAAGATGCTTAGATACAAGGTGATCACAGAGGTAAAAAGTATATTAATATAACTGTGTTGCTTATGCAGAACTGGGGAATGGGTGATAAAGGGATTATCTATCTTTTTAAACAATAAAAATGCTGGAGTAGACTGTCCCTTTAAGTCTTCACAGACACAATACACACCACTGCCAGCCATCTGAGCTTGAATACTGGTGTACAACTAATATTTAAAAAAATACACCTGTATATTATTCTTAGAATTATGTATGCAAAGATTAACCTATCTACCATTTATTGTTCAATGCCCCTTTTATTTTTAAAAGACCTTATGATGCAAGAATAACAGGATTTAAAGGGACAGTTCACCCAAAAAATGTCTCCCCTTTAAATTTTTCCCAATAATCCTTTTAACCTGCTAGAGTGTATTAACCCCTTAATGACAAGTGACGTACCAGGTACGTCCTGCAAAAACTTGCAGTTAGTGACAATGGACGTACCTGGTACGTCAGTTGTCTTAGAGAGTGCTGGAAGCGATCGCAATCGCTTCCAGCAGCTCTCAGGGTATTGCAGTGATGCCTCGATATTGAGGCATCCTGCAATACCCTTAGAAAGCATCCGATGCAGAGAGAGCCACTCTGTGGCCCTCTCTGCACCGGTAGCGATGCGGCCGGTTCGTTGGTGGGTGGGAGCGCAACTGGGAGGCGGGTGGGCGGCCCATCGCTACCCGGCATCCGGCTCCTGTTAGTGCAATGTGCACGCCGGGTGCCGGGAGCGTGCGGGGGCGCGCATGCGCGTGCGCACGCCCGCGATCACCTACCCACACTGACACCAATGAGTGGGAAGAGGGGGGGAAATATATATATATGAGGATCTGGGAGGGGGCGGGGGTTGGGGTATTGTGGGGGGCTGCTACACTACAGAAAAAAATAAATTAGTAATAAAAAATAATAATTAAAAACACTTTTTTGGGGGGCAAATTGGGTACTGGCAGACAGCTGCCAGTACCCAAGATGGCGGCAATTAGGTAGGGGAGAGGGTTAGATTGCTGGGGGGGGGATCATGGAGGTTGGGGCTAAGGCAGGAGTCCATCACAGCTAAAACATTTTATTTTTTTTTATTAAAAAAAATAAAAACTCCTTTTATTTAGTACTGGCAGACTTTCTGCCAGTACTTAAGATGGCGGGGACAATTGTGGGGTGGGGGAGGGAAGAGAACTGTTTGGGAGGGATCAGGGGGTGGGATGTGTCAGGTGGGAGGCTGATCTCTACCCTAAAGCTAAAATTAACCCTGCAAGCTCCCTACAAGCTACCTAATTTAACCCCTTAACTGCTGGGCATAATTTACGTGTGGTGCGCAGCAGCATTTAGCGGCCTTCTACTTACCAAAAAGCAACCACAAAGCCATATAAGTCTGCTATTTCTGAACAAAGGGGATCCCAAAGAAGCATTTACAACCATTTGTGCCTTAATTGCAGAAGCTGTTTGTAAATAATTTCAGTGGGAAACCTAAAGTTTGTGACAAAATTTGTGAAAAAGTGAACTTTTTTTTTTATTTGATGACATTTGGCGGTGAAATGGTGGCATGAAATATACCAAAATGGGCCTAGATCAATACTTTGGGTTGTCTTCTAAAAAAATATATATACATGTCAAGGGATATTCAGGTATTCCTGACAGATATCAGGGTTCCAATGTAACTAGCGCTAATTTTGAAAAAAAGTTGTTTGGAAATAGCAAAGTGCTACTTGTATTTATGGCCCTATAACTTGCAAAAAAAGTAAAGAACATGTTAACATTGGGTATTTCTAAACTCAGGACAAAATTTAGAAACTATTTAGCATAGGTGTTTTTTGGTGATTGTAGATGTGTAACAGATTTTGGGGGTCAAAGTTAGAAAAAGTGTGTTTTTTTCAATTTTTTCCTCATATTTTATATTTTTTTTTATAGGAAATTATAAGATATGATGAAAATAATGGTATCCTTAGAAAGTCCATTTAATGGCGAGAAAAACGGTATATAATATGTATGGGTACAGTAAATGAGTAAGAGGAAAATTACAGCTAAACACAAACACTGCAGAAATGTAAAAATAGCCATTGTCATTAAGGGTAAGAAAATTGAAAAATGGTCCGGTCATTAAGGGGTTAAATTGGTTACAAGTGGTTCCTTTACTCCTATTTCAGCATTTGAAATAGCTGATTTAGCCTGTGGTATCGCCACCTACACTGAACAAATTAATACTGGAGTATAGGCTATTGAATAGCCTAAGTATACACAGCCAGCAGAAGAGATTACACTCTCAGTGGGATGCAGGATAGTTAATAAAATTATCATTTTCCATTGTTCTCTCTATGTATTGAGCTTTGGTGTTCCAGCCAAATAAAAGATAAGGAAGCAAGTCTGTTTACACAAACTTAGAACATAATGAGATCTGATATCACCTTTAAGTTCAACCCATTGTAATAGGCTGTGGTTTCAAAGCACAAAATCAGCTACTTCATATACACAAATAAGCATGAAAATGCAATTTCTCAAATATTTTATACTCTGCAGTTGGTATAACAAGTCATTTAAAATACAATTTTACAGTGTACTGTCCCTTTAAAGGGTCATGGAACCCCAATTTCTTCTTTCATGATTCAGATAGAGCATTCAGTTTTAGGCAACTTACCGGTTTATTCTTTTATCTACTGTAATTTGTTTTGTTCTCCTGGTATTGAACCTGAAAAAGCATACCAGGTAGGCTGAGGAGCTGCTGATTGGTGGCTGTGTATATATGTCTCATGTTATTGGCTCACCCATATGCATTGCTGTTTCTTCAACAAAGAACACCAAGAGAATGAAGAAAATGAGATATTAGAAGTAAATTAGAAAGTCGTTTAAAATTGTATGATCTATCTGAATCATGAGAGAAAAGTTTTGGGTTTCATGTCCCTTTAAGTTTGTGGAGTTTATAATATTTGCATTACTGACCCTAGTTTACTGTGTTTAACCCCTCATAGAATTCTTAAAGACACAACAGCTATTCAAGCTATAAATTCATGTGTCCCAACATTTGTGGCTAGGTATTAGTGACTTGGGAGATTGAGGGGGCTGTTTGTCATTTTGTGGGTGGGGAAGTAACAGAAGGGGTGTGGCCACATGTGGATAGCGGCCAACATTGTGGGCGTGTCTGATTAGTAGGTGGGTGTGTCTGGGCATTTTGTTGGTGTATCTGGGAGATCTATGGGTGGGTCTAAGGGATATTCTGCAAATAGGCATATGGTTGTCTTAGAGCAGGGATGGGAACCTTGGCCCTCCAGATGTTTCAGAACTACATTTCCCATAATATTAACTGGACTTCAGAGTGCCTAAGCATCATGGGTAATGTAGTTCTGAAACATCAGTAGTGCCAAGGTTCCCCATCCCTGTCTTATAGCTCAGAATTAGGGACTGTCCCTCTCAAATCGGCACAGTTTTAAGGTCTGTGAAATGTTCACAAACAAAAAGAAAAACATCAGAATTTCTGCTTGTGATTGCAAATGTTTGGAAGTTATTAAAATATTTGCACATATATTGACTCAAAATAAGGAAATGGTTAATTACACACACCTTGTTTTTAGCTTGTTGCCATGACAACCTGCAGCCTACACATAAGGCAGACATCAATAATAGGGTATCCATTTTGACTGATGTTTTTATTTCCCATTGGCTGCTTTATTTGTATTATTATTATTATCCTTTATTTGTATAGTTCCACCAAATTCTGTAGAGCTTTTTTGTCTGAAAAGGTGGGCAAAACTGTATTTATCTAAAGTTGTATCTATAAGAGATGTCCCTATCAGCCAGTGAGCAATTGATATCTAGGTATCCATTGTACACAGACATTCACTTCCTGTTAAGTTCCCCTTAAATATAAACAGCTATTGCGCACTCCTCCTTTTATGTGTAAAAATAAAATGTTTACTGTTGCTTTTTTCAGATACTAAATAGAAAAATGTTTCCTTATAGGATATTTAGAAGTTTACCCAATAAAAATATAAGAAACCCAGATATTCCGTAATTATCGTAAACACATATCTCTACCAGCCTAACGTATTAACAGGAATTGCAATAAAATTTTCAGGTTGAGAAAAATAGGAAATTATTCACAATTATAGGACCCATTAATCAATGTGACACTACGCGTTTTACACTGTTCTTTTAGTGTAAGGAATGTGCCCATCTGAACCCTCTTTCTAACATAAGGACTTAATTTGTTTGCCTTGCCAACAAACAGCAGTAGCGGTTCATCTCCAACATGCAGCTGTTTGGATAATTTCCAGTCCACTCTAATTATAAGAGAGGAGTTTTCTCTGGTCTTGCGCTTGCATGCGGCTCAAATAAAGGCTTTTTAAAGGGATAGGAAAGTCAAAATTTAACTTGCATGATTCAGATAGAGCAGGTCATTTTAAGACACTTTAAAAATTCACTTCTATTTTCAAATGTGCTTCGTTCTCTTAGTATCCCTTGTTAAAAAATGAATACGCTCATATCCTACACTAGTGGGAGCTGCTACTAATTGGTGCCTGCACACATTTGTCTCTTGTGATTGGCTAAATAGATATTTCTTTCATGTAATTAGCAAGAGTCCATGAGCTAGTGACGTATGGGATATACATTCCTACCAGGAGGGGCAAAGTTTCCCAAACCTCAAAATGCCTATAAATACACCCCTCACCACACCCACAAATCAGTTTTACAAACTTTGCCTCCTATGGAGGTGGTGAAGTAAGTTTGTGCTAGATTCTACGTTGATATGCGCTCCGCAGCAGGTTGGAGCCCGGTTTTCCTCTCAGCGTGCAGTGAATGTCAGAGGGATGTGAGGAGAGTATTGCCTATTTGAATTCAATGATCTCCTTCTACGGGGTCTATTTCATAGGTTCTCTGTTATCGGTCGTAGAGATTCATCTCTTACCTCCCTTTTCAGATCGACGATATACTCTTATTTATATACCATTACCTCTGCTGATTTTCGTTTCAGTACTGGTTTGGCTTTCTACAACATGTAGATGAGTGTCCTGGGGTAAGTAAGTCTTATTTTCTGTGACACTCTAAGCTATGGTTGGGCACTTTTTTTATAAAGGTCTAAATATATGTATTCAAACATTTATTTGCCTTGACTCAGGATGTTCAACATTCCTTATTTCAGTCAGTTTCATATTTGGGATAATGCATATGAATAAATCAATTTTTTTCTTACCTTAAAATTTGACTTTTTCCCTGTGGGCTGTTAGGCTCGCGGGGGCTGAAAATGCTTCATTTTATTGCGTCATTCTTGGCGCGGACTTTTTTGGCGCAAATTTTTTTTTCTGTTTCCGGCGTCATACGTGTCGCCGGAAGTTGCGTCATTTTTGACGTTCTTTTGCGCCAAAAGTGTCGGCGTTCCGGATGTGGCGTCATTTTTGGCGCCAAAAGCATTTAGGCGCCAAATAATGTGGGCGTCATTTTTGCCGCTAAAAAAATATGGGCGTCACTATTGTCTCCACATTATTTAAGTCTCATTATTTATTGCTTCTGGTTGCTAGAAGCTTGTTCACTGGCATTTTTTCCCATTCCTGAAACTGTCATTTAAGGAATTTGATCAATTTTGCTTTATATGTTGTTTTTTCTATTACATATTGCAAGATGTCCCACGTTGAAACTGAGTCAGAAGATACTTCTGGAAAATCGCTGCCTGGTGCTGGAGCTACAAAAGCTAAGTGTATCTGCTGTAAACTTATGGTATCTGTTCCTCCAGCTGTTGTTTGTACTGTTTGTCATGACAAACTTGTTAATGCAGATAATATTTCCTTTAGTACTGTTACATTACCTGTTGCTGTTCCATCAACATCTAATACTCAGAGTGTTCCTGATAACATAAGAGATTTTGTTTCTAAATCCATTAAGAAGGCTATGTCTGTTATTCCTCCTCCTAGTAAACGTAAAAAGTCTTTTAAAACTTCTCATTTTTCAGATGAATTTTTAAATGAACATCATCATTCTGATTCTGATAATGGTACTTCTGGTTCAGAGGATTCTGTCTCAGAGGTTGATGCTGATAAATCTTCATATTTATTTAAAATGGAATTTATTCGTTCTTTACTTAAAGAAGTCCTAATTGCATTAGAAATTGAGGATTCTGGTCCTCTTGATACTAAATCTAAACGTTTAGATAAGGTTTTTAAATCTCCTGTAGTTATTCCAGAAGTTTTTCCTGTCCCTGGTGCTATTTCTGAAGTAATATCCAGGGAATGGAATAATTTGGGTAATTCATTTACTCCTTCTAAACGTTTTAAGCAATTATATCCTGTGCCATCTGACAGATTAGAGTTTTGGGACAAAATCCCTAAGGTTGATGGGGCTGTCTCTACTCTTGCTAAGCGTACTACTATTCCTACGGCAGATGGTACTTCCTTTAAGGATCCTTTAGATAGGAAAATTGAATCCTTTCTAAGAAAAGCTTACTTGTGTTCAGGTAATCTTCTTAGACCTGCTATATCTTTAGCGGATGTTGCTGCAGCTTCAACTTTTTGGTTAGAAGCTTTAGCGCAACAAGTAACAGATCATAATTCTCATAGCATTATTATTCTTCTTCAACATGCTAATAATTTTATTTGTGATGCCATCTTTGATATCATTAGAGTTGATGTCAGGTATATGTCTCTAGCTATTTTAGCTAGAAGAGCTTTATGGCTTAAAACTTGGAATGCTGATATGTCTTCCAAGTCTACTCTGCTTTTCCTTTCTTTCCAGGGTAATAATTTGTTTGGTTCTCAGTTGGATTCTATTATCTCAACTGTTACTGGAGGGAAAGGAACTTTTTTACCACAGGATAAAAAATCTAAAGGTAAATTTAGGTCTAATAATCGTTTTCGTTCCTTTCGTCACAACAAGGAACAAAAATCTGATCCTTCATCCTCAGGAGCGGTATCAGTTTGGAAACCATCTCCAGTCTGGAATAAATCCAAGCCTTTTAGAAAATCAAAGCCAGCTCCTAAGTCCACATGAAGGTGCGGCCCTCATTCCAGCTCAGCTGGTAGGGGGCAGATTACGTTTTTTTCAAAGAAATTTGGATCAATTCCGTTCACAATCTTTGGATTCAGAACATTGTTTCAGAAGGGTACAGAATTGGCTTCAAGATAAGGCCTCCTGCAAAGAGATTTTTTCTTTCCCGTGTCCCAGTAAACCCAGCGAAGGCTCAAGCATTTCTGAAATGTGTTTCAGATCTAGAGTTGGCTGGAGTAATTATGCCAGTTCCAGTTCTGGAACAGGGACTGGGGTTTTATTCAAATCTCTTCATTGTACCAAAGAAGGAGAATTCCTTCAGACCAGTTCTGGATCTAAAAATATTGAATAGTTATGTAAGGATACCAACATTCAAAATGGTAACTGTAAGGACTATCCTGCCTTTTGTTCAGCAAGGGCATTATATGTCTACAATAGATTTACAGGATGCATATCTGCATATTCCAATTCATCCAGATCACTATCAGTTTCTGAGATTCTCTTTCCTAGACAAGCATTACCAGTTTGTGGCTCTGCCGTTTGGCCTAGCTACAGCTCCAAGAATTTTTACGAAGGTTCTCGGTGCCCTTCTGTCTGTAATCAGAGAACAGGGTATTGTGGTATTTCCTTATTTGGACGATATCTTGGTACTTGCTCAGTCTTCACATTTAGCAGAATCTCATACGAATCGACTTGTGTTGTTTCTTTAACATCATGGTTGGAGGATCAATTTACCAAAAAGTTCATTGATTCCTCAGACACAGGTAACCTTTTTAGGTTTCCAGATAGATTCAGTGTCCATGACTCTATCTTTGACAGACAAGAGACGTCTAAAATTGATATCAGCTTGTCGAAACCTTCAGTCACAATCATTCCCTTCGGTAGCCTTATGCATGAAAATTCTAGGTCTTATGACTGCTGCATCGGTCGTGATCCCCTTTGCTCGTTTTCACATGCGGCCTCTTCAGCTCTGTATGCTGAACCAGTGGTGCAGGGATTATACAAAGATATCTCAATTAATATCTTTAAAACCGATTGTACGACACTCTCTGACGTGGTGGACAGATCATCATCGTTTAGTTCAGGGGGCTTCTTTTGTTCTTCCGACCTGGACTGTAATTTCAACAGATGCAAGTCTTACAGGTTGGGGAGCTGTGTGGGGGTCTCTGACAGCACAAGGGGTTTGGGAATCTCAGGAGGTGAGATTACCGATCAATATTTTTGAACTCCATGCAATTTTCAGAGCTCTTCAGTCTTGGCCTCTTCTAAAGAGAGAATCGTTCATTTGTTTTCAGACAGACAATGTCACAACTGTGGCATACATCAATCATCAAGGAGGGACTCACAGTCCTCTGGCTATGAAAGAAGTATCTCGAATTCTGGTATGGGCGGAATCCAGCTCCTGTCTAGTTTCTGCGGTTCATATCCCAGGTATAGACAATTGGGAAGCGGATTATCTCATTCGCCAAACGTTACATCCGGGCGAATGGTCTCTTCACCCATAGGTATTTCTTCAGATTGTTCAAATGTGGGGACTTCCAGAAATAGATTTGATGGCCTCTCATCTAAACAAGAAACTTCCCAGGTATCTGTCCAGATCCAGGGATCCTCAAGCGGTAGCAGTGGATGCATTGTCACTTCCTTGGAAGTATCATCCTGCCTATATCTTTCCGCCTCTAGTTCTTCTTCCAAGAGTAATCTCCAAGATTCTGAAGGAATGCTCGTTTGTTCTGCTGGTAGCTCCAGCATGGCCTCACAGGTTTTGGTATGCGGATCTTGTCCGGATGGCCTCTTGCCAACAGTGGACTCTTCCGTTAAGGCCAGACCTTCTGTCGCAAGGTCCTTTTTTCCATCAGGATCTCAAATCCTTAAATTTAAAGGTATGGAGATTGAACGCTTGATTCTTAGTCAAAGAGGTTTCTCTGACTCTGTGATTAATACTATGTTACAGGCTCGTAAATCTGTATCTAGGGAGATATATTATAGAGTCTGGAAGACTTATATTTCTTGGTGTCTTTCTCATCATTTTTCCTGGCATTCTTTTAGAATTCCGAGAATTTTACAGTTTCTTCAGGATGGTTTGGATAAAGGTTTGTCTGCAAGTTCCTTGAAAGGACAAATCTCTGCTCTTTCTGTTCTTTTTCACAGAAAGATTGCTAATCTTCCTAATATTCATTGTTTTGTACAAGCTTTGGTTCGTATAAAACCTGTCATTAAGTCAATTTCTCCTCCTTGGAGTTTGAATTTGGTTCTGAGGGCTCTTCAAGCTCCTCCGTTTGAACCTATGCATTCATTGGTCATTAAATTACTTTCTTGGAAAGTTTTGTTCCTTTTGGCCATCTCTTCTGCCAGAAGAGTTTCTGAATTATCTGCTCTTTCTTGTGAGTCTCCTTTTCTGATTTTTCACCAGGATAAGGCGGTGTTGCAAACTTCTTTTAAATTTTTACCTAAGGTTGTGAATTCCAACAACATTAGTAGAGAAATTGTGGTTCCTTCATTATGTCCTAATCCTAAGAATTCTAAGGAGAAATCATTGCATTCTTTGGATGTAGTTAGAGCTTTGAAATATTATGTTGAAGCTACTAAGAATTTCCGAAAGACTTCTAGTCTATTTGTTATCTTTTCCGGTTCTAGGAAAGGTCAGAAGGCCTCTGCCATTTCTTTGGCATCTTGGTTGAAATCTTTAATTCATCATGCTTATGTCGAGTCGGGTAAAACTCCGCCTCAAAGGATTACAGCTCATTCTACTAGGTCAGTTTCTACTTCCTGGGCGTTTAGGAATGAAGCTTCGGTTGATCAGATTTGCAAAGCAGCAACTTGGTCTTCTTTGCATACTTTTACTAAATTCTACCATTTTGATGTGTTTTCTTCTTCTGAAGCTGTCTTTGGTAGAAAAGTACTTCAGGCAGCTGTTTCAGTTTGAATCTTCTGCTTATATTTTCAGTTTTTTTCTTTATAAGATTTAAAGTTTATTTTTGGGTGTGGATTTTTTTCAGCGGAATTGGCTGTCTTTATTTTATCCCTCCCTCTCTAGTGACTCTTGCGTGGAAGATCCACATCTTGGGTAGTCATTATCCCATACGTCACTAGCTCATGGACTCTTGCTAATTACATGAAAGAAAACATAATTTATGTAAGAACTTACCTGATAAATTAATTTCTTTCATATTAGCAAGAGTCCATGAGGCCCACCCTTTTTTTGTGGTGGTTATGATTTTTTTGTATAAAGCACAATTATTCCAATTCCTTATTTTTTATGCTTTCGCACTTTTTTCTTATCACCCCACTTCTTGGCTATTCGTTAAACTGATTGTGGGTGTATTTATAGGCATTTTGAGGTTTGGGAAACTTTGCCCCTCCTGGTAGGAATGTATATCCCATACGTCACTAGCTCATGGACTCTTGCTAATATGAAAGAAATGAATTTATCAGGTAAGTTCTTACATAAATTGTTTTTCAGCTTCCTGTCAGTAGCGCAATGCTGTCCCTTCAGCAATGGATAAAAAGAGAATGAAGAAAATGTGATAATAGAATTAAATTGGAAAGTTGTTTAAAATTGTGTGCTCTATCTGAATCATAAAAGAAAATGTTGGGGTTTACTATCCTTTTAAGTATCTTAGACGAACTGTCTTTAAGCACTTGTATTAAAGGCTGTGCATTGCAGTGAATATAAGGCATATGTCCAAGCCGATGTTGAAAAATGTAACTTTATTGTTCTGGGAAATTAACAAAATTAAGATAATGTATGCACCCAGTAATATGAAGGATAATTAACAAATTCTGCTAAATTTGGACTAGATTGCAAGTGGTGTGCTAATGAGAGTGAAAGCATGATAACTAGTTTTGCTTGACTACGCTACCATTAGCATAGAATCATTTATTCTCCAAGTATAAAAAAAGAAAATTATACAAAGATTTTTTTATGGTGCAAATTAGCCCGCCACTTTGATATTAAAAGTTCTTGGTAAAGCTCGATAACCAGAGAAGGGTTAGCGAGGCCAACTTTGTTTGAGTGCTGCCTATACTTACAATGGAAGTCGCAATCACGCTAATTTGTGCTGGTATTATAAGATGAAAATGATAGGTTGCGTTCAAGAGCAAGCCGAAACTGCCCCAGAATATTTAGAGCATCATAAGACCTGAAGTAAACTGTAAGGTTTAAAAAAAGTTGCACAACACACATCAGAAACCCATTGAAATAAAGTATTACACCCCCCTCCCCAACACACACACAAACACAGACACACACATACACACACATATATATATATATATATATATATATATATATATACATATATACACCTTTTTAGTAAAAATATATCCTTTTAAAGGGACAGACAAGTCCAAAAATACTTTCATGTTTCAAATAGGGCATGTAATTTTAAACAACTTTCCAGTTTTTTTTATATCACCAATTTTGCTTTGTTCTCTTGGTATTCTTAGTTGAAAGCTAAACCTAGGAGGTTCATATGCTAATTTCTTAGACCTTGAAGGCCGCCTCTAATCTAAATGCATTTTGATAGTTTTTCACCACTAAAGGGCATTAGTTCACGTGTTTCATATAGATAACATTGAGCTCATGCACGTGAATTTACCATGGAGACAGCTCCGATTGGCTAAAATGCAAGTCTGTCAGAAGAACTGAAATAAGGGGGCAGTCTGCTGAGGCTTAGATACAAGGTAATTACAGAGGTAAAACGTGTATTATTATAACTGTTACAATAGATATATGAAACTAGAAGCGCTTGTCTCAACCAAATTATGAATAGTAAAAAAAGAGGAATCAATAAATTTCCAGTAATCTTAATAATAGTACACACTTATGAACTAATCAATTGATCAATGTTCTTACTGATAAAAATGTCTGTAATGTCCATAAGCTTTGATTTTATAAAGTGTCTCTTGAGAAAGCCGCCAGAGGAGGCGGGGAAACGCGTTGAGGCGCCGAATGCTTGAATCTGAACTGTTTGACAGTTGACGAAGGAGAGAGGTGTGATTGAAATCTCGCGGCAGTAGATCGGGTGGTGACGTCACACGCCGATCTCTTGCAAGGATACAGCCGTGAGAGAAGCACCGGAACACTCCTCATGTTTGATGCTATGTGCTTGACTTATTTGGAATTTTGTGAGTAGATTTTAATTGCGTGATAATAAAAAGTGTTGTTGGATCTCACACTATTGCAGTGCCCTTTTCTTTTTGCGCTCCAGATCTTTTCTACTTTGGATTATTATAACTGTGTTGGTTATGCAAAACTGGGGAATTAGTAATTAAGGGATTATCTATCTTTTAAAACAACAAAAATTCTGGTGTTGACCGTCTCTTTAATATTAATAAGAAATGTTTTTTAAGGATTAAAAGGGTTATTATATATGGCAAAGTTATTGACTGGGAAATTTATAGGTATAAATATGTGTGTATACAAATATGTGCATATATATATATATATATATATATATATATATATACACACAGTATATATGTTTGTGCATGTATTTATACAGGGAGTGCAGAATTTTTAGGCAAGTTGTATTTTCGAGGATTAATTTTATTATTGAACAACAACCATGTTCTCAATGAACCCCAAAAACTCATTAATATCAAAGCTGAATAGTTTTGGAAGTAGTTTTTAGTTTGTTTTTAGTTATAGCTATTTTAGGGGGATATCTGTGTGTGCAGGTGACTATTACTGTGCATAATTATTAGGCAACTTAACAAAAAACAAATATATACCCATTTCAATTATTTATTTTTACCAGTGAAACCAATATAACATTTCAACATTCACAAATATACATTTCTGACATTCAAAAACAAAACAAAAACAAATCAGTGACCAATATAGCCACCTTTCTTTGCAAGGACACTCAAAAGCCTGCCATCCATGGATTCTGTCAGTGTTTTGATCTGTTCACCATCAACATTGCGTGCAGCAGCAACCACAGCCTCCCAGACACTGTTCAGAGAGGTGTACTGTTTTCCCTCCTTGTAAATCTCACATTTGATGATGGACCACAGGTTCTCAATGGGGTTCAGATCAGGTGAACAAGGAGGCCATGTCATTAGATTTTCTTCTTTTATACCCTTTCTTGCCAGCCACGCTGTGGAGTACTTGGACGCATGTGATGGAGCATTGTCCTGCATGAAAATCATGTTTCTCCTGTTAAGTGTGGTCAGTCCACGGGTCATCATTACTTCTGGGATATTAACTCCTCCCCAACAGGAAGTGCAAGAGGATTCACCCAGCAGAGCTGCTACATAGCTCCTCCCCTCTACGTCACCCCCAGTCATTCTCTTGCACCCAACGAATAGATAGGATGTGTGAGAGGACTGTGGTGATTATACTTAGTTTCATACCTTCAATCAAAAGTTTGTTATTTTATAATAGCACCGGAGTGTGTTATTCCTTCTCTGGTAGAATTTGAAGAAGAATCTACCTGAGTTTTTTCTATGATTTTAGCCGGCGTAGTTAAGATCATATTGCTGTTTCTCGGCCATCTGAGGAGAGGTAAACTTCAGATCAGGGGACAGCGGGCAGATTAATCTGCAAAGAGGTATGTAGCAGCTTATTATTTTCTGACAATGGAATTGATGAGAAAATTCTGCCATACCGATATAATGTAAACTCAGCCTTAAATGCAGTAGCAGCAACTGGTATCAGGCTGTCATGTATGTATATTTTACACTTCAGTATTCTGGGGAATGGCACTTCACTGGAATTATACTGTATGCATAAGACTTTAGCCTAATTTGCAGGGACTAGCAACAGGCTTTTTAATAACACTTAATTTATTTAATGTTAAACGTTTTTTGCTGGCATGTAAAATCGTTTAATTTTCTGAGGTACTGGGTGAAAAAATGTTTTGGGCACTATTTTTTTCCACTTGGCAGTCGTTTTATTTAATTTAAGACAGTTTACTGATCTCTCTCATTGTTGTGTGTGAGGGGGAGGGGCCTTTTTTGGCGCTTTTGCTATGCATCAAAAAATTCAGTCAGAAGTTTATTGTCTTCCCTGCATGATCCGGTTCATCTCTACAGAACTCAGGGGTCTTCAAAACTTATTTTGAGGGAGGTAATCACTCACAGCAGAGCTGTGAGATTGTAGTTGACTGTGATAAAAAACGTTTATTTCTGTATTGTTTTTTCTGCTATCAGGGTTAGTTATCCTTTGCTAACGGGAGCAATCCTTTGTTAAAATTGTGTTTTTACAAAGATTTGATGCTATAACTTCTCAGTTTATTAATTTTCAACTGTCATAACTTTTTCTGTGCTTATTATAGGCACAGTACGTTTTCATATTATAGTAAATTACTTGAAAAGTATTTCCAAGTTGCTAGTTTATTTGCTAGTGTGTTAAACATGTCTGATTCAGAGGAAGATATCTGTGCTATATGTGCTAAAGCCAAAGTGGAGCCCAATAGAAATTTATGTACTAACTGCATTGATGCTACTTTAAATAAAAGTCAATCGGTACAAATTGAACATATTTCACCAAACAACGAGGGGAGAGTTATGCCGACTAACTCGCCTCACGTGTCAGTACCTGCATCTCCCGCTCGGGAGGTGCGTGATATTGTAGCGCCGAATACATCTGGGCGGCCATTACAAATCACATTACAGGATATGGCTACTGTTATGACTGAAATTTTGGCTAAATTACCAGAACTAAGAGGTAAGCGTGATCACTCTGGGGTGAGAACAGAGTGCGCTGATAATATTAGGGCCATGTCAGACACTGCGTCACAATTTGCAGAACATGAGGACGGAGAGCTTCATTCTGCGGGTGACGGTTCTGATCCAAACAAACTGGATTCAGACATTTCAAATTTTAAATTTAAGCTGGAAAACCTCCGTGTATTACTAAGGGGAGGTGTTAGCGGCTCTGAATGATTGTAACACAGTTGCAATACCAGAGAAAATGTGTAGGTTGGATAAATATTTTGCGGTACCGTCGAGTACTGACGTTTTTCCTATACCTAAGAGACTTACTGAAATTGTTACTAAGGAGTGGGATAGACCCGGTGTGCCGTTCTCACCCCCTCCTATATTTAGAAAGATGTTTCCAATAGACGCCACCACACGGGACTTATGGCAAACGGTCCCTAAGGTGGAGGGAGCAGTTTCTACTTTAGCTAAGCGTACCACTATCCCGGTGGAGGATAGCTGTGCCTTTTCAGATCCAATGGATAAAAAGTTAGAGGGTTACCTTAAGAAAATGTTTGTTCAACAAGGTTTTATTTTGCAACCTCTTGCATGCATTGCGCCTGTCACGGCTGCAGCAGCATTTTGGTTTGAGTCTCTGGAAGAGACACTTGAATCAGCTCCATTAGATGAGATTACACACAAGCTTAAAGCCCTTAAGTTAGCTAACTCATTTATTTCGGATGCCGTAGTACATTTAACTAAACTTACGGCTAAGAATTCCGGATTCGCCATTCAGGCGCGCAGAGCACTGTGGCTAAAATCCTGGTCAGCTGACGTTACTTCTAAATCTAAATTGCTTAATATACCTTTCAAAGGGCAGACCTTATTCGGGCCCGGGTTGAAAGAAATTATCGCTGACATTACAGGAGGTAAAGGCCATGCCCTGCCTCAAGACAGAGCCAAACCTAAGGCTAGACAGTCTAATTTTCGTTCCTTTCGTAATTTCAAAGCAGGAGCAGCATCAACTTCCTCTGCACCAAAACAGGAAGGAGCTGTTGCTCGCTACAGACAAGGCTGGAGACCTAACCAGTCCTGGAACAAGGGCAAGCAGGCCAGGAAACCTGCTGCTGCCCCTAAGACAGCATGAATTGAGGGCCCCCGATCCGGGAACGGATCTAGTGGGGGGCAGACTTTCTCTCTTTGCCCAGGCTTGGGCAAGAGATGTCCAGGATCCCTGGGCGTTAGAGATCATATCTCAGGGATACCTTCTGGACTTCAAATCCTCTCCCCCAAAAGGGAGATTTCATCTGTCAAGGTTGTCAACAAACCAAATAAAGAAAGAGGCGTTTCTACGCTGTGTACAAGATCTTTTACTAATGGGAGTGATCCATCCGGTTCCGCGGTCGGAACAAGGACAAGGGTTTTACTCAAATCTGTTTGTGGTTCCCAAAAAAGAGGGAACTTTCAGGCCAATCCTGGATTTAAAAATCCTAAACAAATTCCTAAGAGTCCCATCGTTCAAGATGGAAACTATTCGGACAATCTTACCCATGATCCAAAAGGGTCAGTACATGACCACAGTGGATTTAAAGGATGCTTACCTTCACATACCGATTCACAAAGATCATTACCGGTATCTAAGGTTTGCCTTCCTAGACAGGCATTATCAGTTTGTAGCTCTTCCATTCGGATTGGCTACGGCTCCAAGAATCTTCACGAAGTTTCTGGGTGCTCTTCTGGCGGTACTAAGACCGCAAGGAATTTCGGTAGCTCCGTACCTAGACGACATTCTGATACAAGCTTCAAGCTTTCAAACTGCCAAGTCTCATACAGAGTTAGTACTGGCATTTCTAAGGTCGCATGGATGGAAGGTGAACGAAAAGAAGAGTTCTCTCTTTCCACTCACAAGAGTTCCCTTCTTGGGGACTCTTATAGATTCTGTAGAAATGAAGATTTACCTGACAGAAGACAGGTTAACAAAGCTTCAAAATGCATGCCGTGTCCTTCATTCCATTCAACACCCGTCAGTAGCTCAATGCATGGAGGTGATCGGCTTAATGGTAGCGGCAATGGACATAATACCCTTTGCACGCCTACATCTCAGACCGCTGCAATTGTGCATGCTAAGTCAGTGGAATGGGGATTACTCAGACTTGTCCCCTACTCTGAATCTGGATCAAGAGACCAGAAATTCTCTTCTATGGTGGCTTTCTCGGCCACATCTGTCCAGGGGGATGCCATTCAGCAGGCCAGACTGGACAATTGTAACAACAGACGCCAGCCTACTAGGTTGGGGCGCTGTCTGGAATTCTCTGAAGGCTCAGGGACAATGGAATCAGGAGGAGAGTCTCCTGCCAATAAACATTCTGGAATTGAGAGCAGTTCTCAATGCCCTTCTGGCTTGGCCCCAGTTAACAACTCGGGGGTTCATCAGGTTTCAGTCGGACAACATCACGACTGTAGCTTACATCAACCATCAGGGAGGGACAAGAAGCTCCCTAGCAATGATGGAAGTATCAAAGATAATTCGCTGGGCAGAGTCTCACTCTTGCCACCTGTCAGCAATCCACATCCCGGGAGTGGAGAACTGGGAGGCGGATTTCCTAAGTCGTCAGACTTTTCATCCGGGGGAGTGGGAACTTCATCCGGAGGTCTTTGCCCAAATACTTCGACGTTGGGGCAAACCAGAGATAGATCTCATGGCGTCTCGACAGAACGCCAAGCTTCCTCGGTACGGGTCCAGATCCAGGGATCCGGGAGCGGTTCTGATAGATGCTTTGACAGCACCTTGGACCTTCGGGATGGCTTATGTGTTTCCACCCTTCCCGATGCTTCCTCGATTGATTGCCAGAATCAAACAGGAGAGAGCATCAGTGATTCTAATAGCGCCTGCATGGCCACGCAGGACTTGGTATGCAGATCTAGTGGACATGTCCTCCTGTCCACCTTGGTCTCTACCTCTGAAACAGGACCTTCTGATCCAGGGTCCCTTCAAACATCAAAATCTAATTTCTCTGAAGCTGACTGCTTGGAAATTGAACGCTTGATTTTATCAAAACGTGGTTTTTCTGAGTCAGTTATTGATACCTTAATACAGGCTAGGAAGCCTGTTACCAGAAAGATTTACCACAAAATATGGCGTAAATACTTATATTGGTGCGAATCCAAGAGTTACTCATGGAGTAAGGTTAGGATTCCTAGGATATTGTCTTTTCTACAAGAAGGTTTAGAAAAGGGTTTATCCGCTAGTTCCTTAAAAGGACAGATTTCAGCTCTGTCCGTTCTTTTACACAAACGTCTGTCAGAAGTTCCAGACGTTCAAGCTTTTTGTCAGGCTTTAGCTAGGATCAAGCCTGTGTTTAAAACTGTTGCTCCGCCATGGAGTTTGAACTTAGTTCTTAATGTTTTACAGGGTGTTCCGTTTGAACCCCTTCATTCCATTGATATCGGGCTGTTATCTTGGAGGGTTCTGTTTTTAATGACTATTTCCTCGGCTCGAGGAGTCTCTTGGTTGTCTGCCTTGCATTGTGGTTCTCCTTATCTGATTTTTCATTCAGACAAGGTAGTTCTGCGTACTAAGCCTGGGTTCTTACCTAAGGTAGTCACTAACAGGAATATCAATCAAGAGATTGTTGTTCCATCCTTGTGTCCTAATCCTTCTTCGAAGAAGGAACGTCTGCTACACAATCTAGATGTAGTCCGTGCCCTGAAATTTTATCTACAGGCAACTAAGGATTTTCGACAAACGTCTTCCC